>NC_056746.1:1320432862-1320585362 GCF_019279795.1 Protopterus annectens | reverse complement strand
GTGGCTGAGGTGTGGTAGGAGTAGGTTAAAGAAATGGTGGCTCTCCTTCACCACTACCAGTGTGGCTGATGTGTGGTAGGAGTAGGTTAAAGAAATGATGGCTCTCCTTCACCACTGCCGGTGTGGCTGACGTTTGGTAGGAGTAGGTTAAAGAAATGGTGGCTCTCCTTCACCACTGCCAGTGTGGCTGAGGTGTGGTAGGAGTAGGTTAAAGAAATGATGGCTCTCCTTCACCATTGCTGGTGTAGCTGATGTGTGGCAGGAGTAGGTTAAAGAAATGATGGCTCTCCTTCACCACTGCCAGTGTGGCTGATGTGTGGTAGGAGTCATTATATGGTCAAAGCATACTCTTGACAAGGGCTTGTAGAAAATAAAAGTGTCTGTAACTATGAACAGTAATAAAGATGAGATGAATGTGATGGATTCCAGGGTCACCTTCTTAGCTTTAATTTTAAGATGACAGCAGGACAAATCTTAAAAGGTGGAAAGTTAATGAGGAATGAAGCTAAACTGAAGGATGGTTTTCTTTCTTTCTTTTTGTCTTTCTTTCTTGAAAAGGAATAGCAGAATAAGGTGGATTTTGCATTCAGGAAGAAAGAGGTCATTGTCTCCCTCTACTCTTCCCTCATTAGGCCAGTTCTCAAGTACAATGCCCCATTTGGCATGTACATCACTAAACACCTGCAACAGCTGAAGAGGCCACAAAAGTACCTCACAAAGAAGATCCTAGGCCTTAAACATTTGTCCTATATGACAGGCTCAAAAAACTCCAAAAAGTCTCTGTCTCATATCGCCTACTTAGAGGCTATCTCTGCTTGACTTACAAAGTCATGTCTGTCTTAGCTCTGTTAGAAATACTACATCTAAAAAAATCTTAATCCCTCCACACCACACGTTCCAGAGACCTCAACCTCATTACCACAATCAACAGAACATGCTGGACCCAGAGACTGTCCATGGAATAGCCTTCCGATACATGTCAAGCAGAGCAGCTCACTGGTCCTCTTCAAGAGAAATCTTGATGAGTGGATGAGAAATAGAAAATTCACCCCAGGGAACACTCCAGTGGCTTTACTCGACAGAAGCACTGGGAACTACGGTTGGATGGCACAATGCCAGGGTAATCCTATGGGCTAGGCTTGTAAAGGCTCCAGGGCCATTAGCCTAGTACACATCTATGAACCTATGAACCTATGAAGAGTAACTTATAAGAGTAGGAGTGGGTTGGGATAATTACTAAGGCTGTAGAACAGACACATTCTGATGGCAGATTTAAGGACATGATTGCCTTCTTGTTTAAACAGTCTTTTTAGTAGTATGGCCTTGAGAGCACTACAAACCTGTATTTTGTTTTATATTTGTTTATCATGGATGTTCAACTGGATAGAATAACACCTTTTCAGCAGAGACTCAGAAAGAAAAGCTCCGTTAATCTGTTTAGTTACAAAACCTCAGAAAACAGTAGTGCCATCTATAAAAATGTATTTATAATAGTGCAATATTGGCAATGATTAATAATAACAGTACAGTGGATATGCACTACAGAATACAATTAGCACTGGAGATGTGGTTGTGAAACTATGTAATGAGCAGGTACACCAGCACCTGAAAGATTTCTACAGGAATTCAGTTACTGAGGCATTATGACATATACAGTTAGAAATGATTTGTTTATTTGTTTATTTGTTTATTGACATTTAGTTAATAAATACCCATTTTCAGTGGAGTCCAAGGGAGAAAAGCTCCAGAGAGTTAAATAACATCAATAAAAGACTAGCACAGATGTAATAAACATATATATATATATATATATATATATATATATATATATATATATATATATAGATATATATATATATATATATATATAGGTGGGTTCCATTTAGATGCTCAAAAGTCCTTTTACGCGAATACGAGAAGAGCAACACGTATTGCATGAACCATGGAACCGCTGAATGTCCAAAACCATGAAATTTGAAATGTCGAAGTGTTATTGTTGGCCCATCTGCGGTATAGCTTTGTAAGGTAAGTGTCCGATAGTTATGGACCTTAGGGTTAGGGTGCTGGTTAAGGTAAGTGCATAGATAGTAATGTATGTAAGGTTTAGTGTAAGGTTAGACATAGGGTTTTGGTGCTTTACTTTAGGGTTAGAAGTAGGGTTTTGGTTAGTGTATGCATGTGGTTTATTTATTTTGTTTGGGTAGGCAGTATGCAGTGGGAGGTGGAGTTGGCCGACTATGGGGATTCGACTTTTTGAATTTTGCGGTTTAGTGCGTTCGGCATATTCATGGTTCGCGCAATACTTGGTGTTTCCACATTAGTTTGAAAGGATTTTCGCTAATATAATATAGACCCTATATGATCGAACTTTTAAAAGTTCGACTTTCATATGGCCGAGACCATATGATCGAACTTTTAAAAGCTCAACTGATCTGAATGGAGATCTCTATACAGTGTGGAACGGGAAGACTTCCCCATTACCGCAATGTAGTGCAATATCGGAGTTGGTATATTTAAGTAGCAGGGGGTGTGGGAGGGTGCAGCCCCCTACATGTAGGGGTGCAGGGGGGTATGCCTCCCTGCGAAAAAGAGTGAGTTTTTTTTTTTTTTTTTGGTGTGTTATGGTGTTTAGTTTACATGGTCAATGTTTCAAATGTTTCGATCATATGGTCTTGGCCATATAAAAGTAGAACATTTGAGTTGTCGATCATGTAAAGTAGACCCATATGTATATAAATATATATATAGATATATATATATATATATATATATATATATATATATATATATATATATATATATATATTTAGAGAGAGAGAGAGAGATAAATAGATATATAAATAGAGATAGATATATATATAGATAGGTAGATACATCCATACATACACATGCAGTTCGATAGTGGAATACATAGGATACAATAAAACATGAGGAGACACCAGTGATGCAAAAAATAAAATTAAACAAAAGAATGGTGATTAAATATGACAATCAGTGTATACAAATGCATTAGAAATATGGACTATTATGCTAAGAAATAAAAATAAAGAGATACAGTGGGAATAGGGCAGGTGTTGAAATGTATAGATACTATGTTAAAAGGTTAGGTTAATAAGAGTGTAAAGTATTTGTGAATATTGACCATACATGGTTTGTACTCTATGGGCAGTAGAAGGATCTTTCAGCTTGGTCAGGCAGTCACATGATACTTCAGAAATATGACTGCATTCCAGGAGGAATTTAATTTCCGAGACAATGACATATTCTGTGTTGACTTACAAAGGCTTTAATCCTGCAAGTGAAAAAAGGCTTATAGGTAGTTACATGATTTGTAGTGGTGTCCTAAATACTAATGTTATAGTTAGTACAGGCTACTACAGGTAGTGGAAATAACAGGCCATAAATAATCCACAGCAATTCGCCCTTGTGATCAAACCATGCCAAGTGGGTAAATCCTGCGTTACCCCCATCCATTTGTGGATTACTGCTTAATTATACAAAGAAACCAGAACCAGATGCCTACCCTATATCTATTCTTATTAACAGATCCCTGTCTGAAGCTCTAGTCCCCAAAATATGGAAAATGTCACATATAATCCCTCTACATAAAGGTGGGAATTTCACAGAACTGACAAACTATCATCTAATAGCTAATCATGGTTACACCTGTTCAAGTTTGGGCTTCACTGTACATCACTGAGCTTTAAACTCAATGTGCAATCTTTCCAAGTTCAGATAAATGAAGCAAATGTCTCCACTTGTCATTTTCAATAGGAAATTATTGCCAGTGTGAGTTTTGTGGGCAGATTGATTCATCAAATTGGCAAATTTCTCCCTTGTTCATGTATGTGCACTGATGAAGTTGGTACATGCATGTTCAGAATATGCAGGTTTGCTTCCCAGGTGGAGAGTGCTTGGGAGGCTTGCACCCCTGCAACAAATACCATTATTATCCTTATTATTATTATTATTATTGTTATTATTATTATTATTATTATTATGTTTTTTGGGGGGGTCATCAGGACAAGGTTACAATCAGCTCTTGTCTTCCATATTGATGACTTGTAAACTTAAAGACACTGTTATATTACTACTGTTACATATTAAAGCAATAAAATTACCTGCCTTTTTTCTAGTACCATCTGAGATCAAAACACATTGCCTAGAACTCATGCATACATTTTGCTTCATACAAAACAGTCATGGGAACAATAAATAATTATAAAACAGAAACGTTAACTAATTATCCCTGCTCACGTGGCCACTAAAAAAATAAAAATGTGCACTAAAGTCTGACAAAAAGTTCAGGATCACCTCAATAAAGAGTTTAAAAGGTATGGCAGCAAGGTTCTAGCTGACCTTCTGCCTTCAACTGTTGGAAAAGTCTTTCCTTTATAAAGCAGCATAGAAACCTCAGACCACCCATTAAGGAATACAGCTACCAGATGAAGAAAAACTACAGGAATCTATAAACTCATAATCAAAAACACACTAGCACACAAAATAATAGTTGCTAAATCCTGCTCAGCTATTATTTTATTAGCAAGATGAAAGGGGAACAAAGAATGTGCAGCTGAGACAAAGTCAGTAGCAGTAATATTATATTAGCGCTGTACACTGATACCAGCAGGGGAACTTAAACAGCCTCAGCAGAGCTATTAATTGTAGCCATGAAACAGGAAATAAAAAAGAAGAGTGCAAAAGTAGCTATATGTTGAACCTAGTAAAATGCACTGGTTTAAGTGAACGTATGTGTGGAATGCAAAAAAACCCAGCAATAACAGTGCGAGGAACATCTATTAAACATGATATGACATTTTCTTGCTCTCTCTGAATATTGCATGAAATGGCATGATATTATTTTTTAAGTTTGCTATCTCCAAAGCACTTTATGAAAAAGTTGGTATTTTTCTGTTTCAAGAAGCATATTTTTCCCAAAGTAATTAAATACGGATCCATGTATTATCTGAAAACATTTATTCTCCCTTCTCTGCACTAAAAAGCATGCATCTTTGTAGACAGGCAAATAGTGAAATAAATCTAGTAGGGTAAAGTTAATATATGTAGATATGGAAAAATGCTACACCCAGTGAAAGAGGAGGTAACTTCTGAGGTAGTAACAAGCCGTTTCCTGGCATGCATAACAAGTGCAACATTCATGAGGCAGATCAGAAGAACATTGATGCAAGCCCCATTTGATGGTTGGTCATTTCAGGAAAGAAGGACTACATATCTAATGGACATCTCTGCCTTAATGTTCGGAGAGCTTTATCTTGGATGATGTATGGCAGTCGTCTTGTTTAAATCAAGAATTGTAGGATCAGTTTTTAGTCATTATGATTTAAACATTGGGAGATGACAAGGGGGAATGCATAAAACTCATAGCTTTGCATTTTGAAAACTGAGGGAGAGTCCATACAACATTAAAGGAGTGAAAATTTCACCACAATCCTCCTTTGGAGAAAAGTACCATAGAAGCTCTGAGCATCACAACCAAGCCTTTCATAGTTATGACAACAAATAAAATTTGGCAGCTCTAATCAAGGCCAGATATGGATATTAGTCTACCAATGTAGAGATAGAACCCTTGTCACAATCTCAGACAAGCATATTTAAAACAACTAAGAAGACACAAGAAGTGAGACTAACCATACTGCAACAGTCAAATCATTGAAAAAAGACCTGCTGCCATGGATATGAACTTTCCTACTGTTTCTATTACCAGCTCGGTGGATATGAGCATTCTAAGGCAATGTAGAAATTGACTTATGTTTCGTGAAGACCATGGGTTCATGGATGTTTACTAGGCAAATGACCACAAGGGTCTTTTTTAAGCCTGGTCATGCATACCAAATCTCTGAAAAGTTCTGGTACCCTTGATAAGTGTAAGCAGGGGCTTGAGAGGTGATACATTGAGAAGCAGGGGCCTGGGAGATGAAACATTTACAGGCTGTGTCAATTAGAGCCATAGGTGCCAAACCAGGAATGAATTTCCTGTTCCCCATTCAAGTTGCGCATGAATTGGATTAGGGAGGAAGTCTGCTTCACACAGATGGGGATCCTGTTCCGGAGAAGTGGTAGTCTCTGGCATACATACTTGTCTTTCCAGCAGGTCCTATTTATATCACAGGCAAAGTTTAATTTTTTAGAATGGGTAATTCTGGTGCTGTTTGTTTTGCAGATATACTGGAGTTACATACAATGCCTTATATGCCAGACATAGATCTCCCCTCAACAGCCTGTAGGAAACAGAATATAGGTATAGGGCCTTGAGACTGTCTGCATAGGACATATTACTTATGCCATGTATTCCTTTAGTGAGGAACCTCTGCAGATGTTCCCATTGTTGGATATGCCTGGTTAGGTACATACCAAAGGGGGCATTGTACTCAATAATAGGTCTATTGAATACCAAATATAGTGGAGCAATGACTTCCTTGGACCTAGATGCCATACCTTTGTTTATAAGTTGTATAACATAAAGTGACTTTCTCACTGCTGTAGTCATGTGATGGTCAAAGGATAGATAAATGTCTATGTGTGCCCCCAAGTCCCTGACGTATGGGTCATGTCTTATGGGTGTGTTGCCAATATCATAGTTACCATGGGTGGATGAGTTCCCAAAGTATACTATTATGCATTTCTTGGCATTTAATTTTAATAGATGGTTCTGACACCCGTTATTTGTCTGTATCAGCCCCTGCTGGAGAATATTTGTGCCTGTGGGGGATTCCATGACTGCTTCTAATTTGAAATCATCTGCAAATTTCATCCAGAAGGCATTGACATTGTCCTTGACTTCAGAGCAGTCCCAGGACAGATCCCTGAAGGACTACACTTGTAAATGGCTTTTTTGTAGAGGTGGACTCCCCAATTCTAAATTCTCGGGTCTTGTCTGTGAGCCAGCTGGCTATCCTCTGAGTGACATAAGGGTTTATACCTAACCTCCTGAGTATGTCAACAATGCCTGAGTGGGGGATTGTGTCAAAGGTCAAGGTAGGCACTTACAAACCATTTTAACCTTATCCTTCTCAAATCAAACTGATTAGGTATGAGAGATGTATTTACACAGTTTCACTGGAGGTAAAGCTCTCACATAAAAGCACTCCTAATGTCAATAATATTGTCAGCAGTGCACATGCTGCACCCTTCACACAGAGTTCAAAGCAGACACACAGACCCATATATTCTGAGGCATTTAAATGTAGCATTCCTAAACCCCAAAGACCTCATAGATGAAGTATACATAACACCTGCTTCACATACAGCCACATCTCATGGAGGCTCTACTTCTAAGACCATAAGGCAAGCCATCACACAACCCAGCATTCTAGTCATTGGAGACTCCATCGTGAGACACACTGATGTCCCTCTCACCAGGATGAGTAAGGAGAAAGCCATGGTCAGTTGCTTATCAGGTGCCACAATCCACTATATTACACATGCACTCAGATCATTGGACCTGTATGACTCAGTCATATTCCATGTGGGTGCAAATGACCAGAGACAAACCTCCCTAAACTATATGAAGAGAGACATCACTGAGCTCTTGGAATATCTGTCCCAGGCTTGTATGAGTCTAGCACTGAGCAGCGGTTTACTTATTCCCAGCATGATGCCACAATATGAACAGGAGATGACTGATTTTAACAATTGGCTTAGTCTCTGGTGTCATTCTAAGGCAGTGCAATATTTGTCAGCATATAAGGAAATGATCAATAGACCATGCTTCCTTGCCTGGGATGGCCTGCACCTCTCCCCTCTAGGCTTTCAAGTATTAGCTAAAACATTGTGACCCCCATAGTGCCTTTTTAGGCAGTGCAAAACTGAAAATACTTCCGAAAGCAAATCAAAACCAAGAAAATCTAAAGGTGTTACTGCTCAATGCTAGGAGTTTAAATAAGAAATCCACTCCCTACAAGCTCTCCACACCCTAGAGAAGGCTAATGTCTGCCACGGAAAGCACACTGGTAGAGCAAATCTATGATGCTGTCCACACATTTAGACCGGGTACTACACAGACTGGGATTGAAGATGGAGATCTTGATTTACATCAGATATAAATATACCTCAAGACTGGCCAAACAGGATGATGCACTAGAGATTCTCTACATTCAAATCCCCATAGACAAAATTCCATACTACGTCCTTCAAGCTATAGGTTCCCCTCTATGAACCAGAAAACCCATAATATGTATTTAAGCTTAATGGAAACTCTCCCCACCCAACCCAATACTATATTCATGGGTAAATTTAATTACCTCACTATTAACTAGAAATCATATATGACACCAAATGTGCAGGCACAGAGATTCCTGGATTTTTGTAAGCAAAAACTCCCTGGACCAGATTGTGAATGCACAGACCAGGGGTGCAAACATACTGGATCTGGTCTTCACTAATATGGGAGAGTGCTGCACACACTTTAGTATAATGTCTTCTATAGCAAAGTCAGACCTCAAAAAGATCTGACTGTGAAGTAAAAATAAAACCCAGAGCCCAGCTAACCCTGGAATGTTCAGGAACTACTCTAAGGCTAAATTCCTACTATTAAGTGATAACCTGGCAAAATTATAAGCCCTCATAAACCCTGAGAACACTGCTGCCTATGTGGAACTGTTCACAGGAGCCCTATACAGGCATGTTAATAACTGCATAGAAGCAGCTGTACCGACCAGGAAGAAGCATAGCACTTAAAACAAGCCACCCTGGTGGAATCACAACATCAATAAGCTGTATAACAGGAGGAAGAAAATCATGGCAAAAATTAGGAAATATGGCAACCAGAACAATAAAAGCACTTTTGTCAAACTAAAACAATGCAGAGGACAAATAAATTCTAGCAAAGCCATATTTAAGGTTTATTTAGCCTCCTAGGCCAAAGACAACCAAAATGTATTCTATGTCTGCATACTCAAAGGCAATGCACAACTGTTTGCATAGTTCATTGTTAAGAAAGCCAACTATACTAAACCTGAATATATAGCAAACCTACTGACAGATAAACTCAGCTCTAACTTCTCTCCCTCAACCTTCCTTCAGGAAATACCATCAAATATAACTCCCCCCTGCTATCACTAGTGTTCTCTCCAAGGCCAAGAACACATCGATGGGCCCAGACAGTATCCCAGGATGCCTTCTAAATACCATGAAACATGAGCTATCAGGCACTCTGGAATTGCAGTTTAACTGTAGTCTCCAAACAGGCTTCATGCCTCATGAATGGAGAACAGCAACAGTCATCCCTTTGCACAAAGGTGGGCCATCTAGTGACCCTAGAAAGTACAGACCTATAAGTCTCACTAGTGTCTTATTCAGAGCCATGGAAAACATTGTCATTAAAATGATCAATAATGACATAGGAAGTCTCCAAACACCAGACACAATCCAATTTGTTGTTTTCAAGATCAGGTCATGCCTTCTCAACCTGGTGGACATCTTTGCAAATGTCACCAAAACAATGTATAAGGGCAAAATGGTTCACACTGCCTACTTTAATCTGGCCAAGGCATTTAACACAATGTTCACTTGGGCATTGTCGATAAACCGAAGAGGTTAGGCATAAACATTTATGTCACCTGTTAGATAACAGACAGGACCTAGGAAGTTAGATCTGGGGAGTCCACCTCTACAAAAAGGACATCTGCAAGCAGAAGAAGAGTTACACAGGGACTGGTCCTAGGATCACTCCTTTTTAGGATTTACATCTCTGAAATCTATGCTAATGTCAAGGCCCTCCGGCTGACCAAATTTGCAGATGATCACAAATTAGGAGCAATCATAGAATCCCCACTGATGCTAATGCTCCCCGGGAAGGGCTGACAGAGACAAATAATGTGTGTCAGAGCCAATGACTAAAACTAAGTGCCAAGAAATCCATAACAGTATAATTCAGGAAAGCATCCACCCCGGTAACTTTCATATTGACAGCACACCCTTGAGAGTCAACCCACTAGTCAAGGATTTGGGGACACACATAGTCAGTAATTCAGCCTTTGGCCATCAAATGTCTACAGTACTGAGGAAATCATTCTGTGTTGTGCAAATTATAAACAATGGAATGACATCTAGGTCCAGCCAGGTCATTGTTCCACTGTACTCAGCATTCATCAGATATATCATTGAGTACAATATCCCCTTCGGTATGTATCTAACCAGTCATATCCTACAATTGGAAAGTCCACAGTGGTTCCCACTAAAAGAATACAGGGCATGAATAACATGTCCTATGCAGACTGCCTCAAAGCCCTATCTCTGTATTCTGTCTCCTACAGGCTGCTGACAGGATATCTATGCCTTTAATATAAAGCATTGTCAGACCTCACCCTGATGGACATCCGGCATGTCTGCAAAACAAAGAACTCCAGAATTATCTGTTCTAACCTTGTCTTCGATATAAATGTGACCTGCTGGAGGGACAGTTATGTATCCCAGAGACTACCCCATCTCTGGAACAGGCTCCCCATCCATGTGAAACAGAGTTCTTTTCTAACCCAATTCACGTATAACTTGGACAATTGGATGAGGAACATGAAATTCATCCCAGAGACCCCTGCTTGTAAATGTTTGCTCTCAAACCCCTGGTTAGACTTATCAAGGGTAGCAGAACTTGTTAGAGATTTGAGATGCATAGCTAGGCTTAAATAGGCACAGCAGGTAAAATAACAGCAACTTGAATAAAGGCAGGTCTGTTACAAAGAATTAAGTTCTGAAGATAAAGAACAAGACCAGCCAGCACAGCTCTTAGTAATAAAATCCTCTTTAATATATGTCGAAACAAATGGTAAGGACTTTCACATCAAAGAAAAAGGTGCTTCATCAGACCAGATTGTACAAAATCAAGCAACATTTATATAGCAACCAATCATTAAGACCATCTAATAAAAAACATCTAATAAAATATATCAAGTAATTTGAGTACAACTTTTAAAAGAATCATTCAGTCAAACCAGAATGTGTATCAGCTTGTAATTTAAAAATCAATTTCACTTCTACTTTTTCAGTAATATTATTAAAATCACCTTCACTTACATCCTTTTGCATAAGCTGCAGCACCAAAAAACTGAAGTTATGTGTTAATCCATGTACACTGACATGTTTAGCAATGGCTGTGATGTCCAACTATATCCCACCAGACTGCCACCAATAATGTGATGTCTGGCTGTACCGGACTGCCACCAATTAAATGTGGCATCCCTTACTATGCTGGATCAGTAACTAAGGAGCTTCAATCCTCACTACTGACTACAATGTGAGACTGTCACTTAATCAGAAGTAATATTTCACAGTTTTCGCCTAAGAGCACAGCAGGATCATGCTATATTTTCTTGGGACTGGACTATATACTCTGTCCACCTCAAATATATTTTTCTTATTATATACTTCAGAGCATTGTATCCCAGTTTAAGACTTCTAATAGACTCACACTCAAAGTACATTTAAATCTCACACATCCAAACACTTTTGGGAAAGCCTGACACAGATTTCCAGCTGTGTCCATTCCCCAAAATAAAAAGGTAATGCTGCCACCAATCAGAATATTTTCATGCCCATCTAAAGGAGTGTCCAATTATGAAAATTAAATATCAAAAATAACTGATGCTATGACCAGAACAGCCAGGCCTTTGAGGGAACCTGTGGAGTATCAAACATATACACTCACTCTCTAATCTTCAAAGAAAAACACTGGTTTCCAGCCACAATGCACAGTAAAAAAAACATTTAATAATAAGTAAAATTATTGCAAGAATATAAATCAATAGCTTTCAATAAACACCAGAACTCAAATATAAAATTAAACTGCAGGATAGCAGTCCATTATTCTAGTAAAACTCTATCTTAATATCTACGTTTTCTTAATCTAACTAAATAATACTGTCCCTGATCTAATCTAACAAATAACAGCAAGGCCAAGGGAAGCTTACAGTTTTTGGTGAGTTCTCTTTGCTGGGTATCCACTGACCGCACAACACTGCAACTGACTGTACTTCACAAAACTGCTCAGCACTGGACAAATTGCATTCTCAATTCTCTTATTTTAAAAAAATAACACTCAACTCTCTTATTTAAAAAAAAATAACAGTCAGCTGTGTGAAAAAAAAGCTCTTTTCCTGTCAATTAGCTGTTTAAATAATCACTTAGCAACCAGGAACATTCTAATGACATAATTCACTGTTCAGATGATTCTCCACAGTACTTTAGAATGTCCCTCATAAACATGCACAATTAGAAATGCATCAAAACAGTGACAGATTATAAACAGGGAAATACTCAACATTTAAAACGTATTTACATTTTCAAAATTAAACATGCTGGCATTCAATACAAGTTAATCTGAGGATATGCACAAATCTCATTCCAGATATGCTAACACAGATGACAGTGTTTTCATTTTCTTCACAAGGGCATTAGTTTACTTAGCCTTTCTTATATCACTCAACTGTTCAGTGATCATTTCCCTTAAAGATCTGTTCACCTTCCCTACACAGAAGCATGAACATTCAATACAAAAAACGGAGTAAATCATATTGGTACTCCTACAAGTAGCAAATAGATTAGGGGTATATCATGTATTTGTGTCTGGGTGGATAAGTAATTATGACTTGAAATAAACTTGCAAGAGATACAAGATCATCATGGAAAGTGTCTGTCCATGTGGACACCCTCCTAGAGACCTCATTCCATTTGTAACATAAGAACTGTGTAAGGGATTTACTCTTTTTAAAACAAAAGCCTGGTCTTTCTCCAACAAGACCTCTTATTTTCTCATCCATTTGCAGTATAGACAAATTTTTCCTAATGATGTGACAAACAAGTATAAGAATAGTTAAGTGGTTAAGTTAAATTTCTTGTAGATCTAACCAATCCAGTACAAACACCAACCAATCCACTTGTAGTATTCAAATGAGGGTTTACCCTACCACTTTTCTCTTGATGGATATATCTTACAGTATAATCAATGTCATTGGTTAAATATCTCCAATGGACAGGATCATTGGTCAGAGCACCTGAGATATTCAAATGAGGGTTTACCCTACCACTTCTCTCTTGATGGATATCTCTTACAGTAGAATCAATGTCATTGGTTAAATATCTCCAATGAGCAGGATCATTGGTCAGAGCACCTGAGGTAACATTATTGGTTGAATAACTTCTATAGACCGAATCACTGGTTAAAGTAGCTGGAACAACATTACCAGTAGATCTCACCAAGTCTGTAGATATATCATCCAGTCTATTGATAGTATTAAAATATGGTTTAGCCCTGCCCTTTCTCTCTTGATAAATCTATATTAAAGCAGAGCCAATATCATTGGTTGAATAACACCTATGAACAAATTTATTGGTTACACTTGAAACTTGTCCTGTGAAGGTAACTCATTGTTGTTCAACTTAGAGAACATAGTAAATTATCCCATAAGTACATTCTTATAAATATAGCTCAGATGCATAGTATGATGTAACAGGTTATTCTTCTTACAAGGCTTAGTATATACATTAGTTCTAAGAAAATCATCAGAGGTCTTAGTAATAGTCATATCTAAAAACTAATCATATTTAATGATTACTGAGCTGGTGGTCGTTTCTTCAATATGACATATAAAATCTTACAAAACAGAGAAAGGACCTGCCCATATAAAAAACATATCATCTACAAAAACATTTTTAAAAACCTTATACATTCAACAAACCGATTATGTTGCTACAGTTACCTATCCTCCTCTGCCCTGAGGCTGCTAAAGTTGCTAAAAGTCCTTACTGTTTACTGTTTCTGATGCCATCAGACATCGAACCCCATCCACATCAATTAATTTAAAATATTAGAATACTCCCCCTTCCAGATCTTTCCTTTAGCTAAAAGTGCATGTGAGGGGTCAAAAGACCCCCCTCCCCTGTCACTAGGCCTGTTTAGCTAACCAATTACTCGGCCTGATCCCAATGTCCAACCCAACCTCATGCTGTTGTGACTCCACCCTACATGTGAACAATCTCAAACTCCCCATAATCAAAACTAAACCCTCCTCATCACCAAAGGCCTCCTCATGAACTTGTCCCTCTTTACTAAAAAAGGGCTGCCCAAACCTCCTCAAGGAATTATACTTGGATTGCTCCTACTACCATGTAATCAACTGCTCCTGTACAATGGAACTGTACCTCTCAACTTCTTAGAAGAAGAAATCTGAAAAGGCCATAAATAATCAGGGACAAAGGCCGAAAGATAGGGACACTTATTAAATATTGCTCATAAAACATAGAAAGTTGCAAACCTAGAAAGTTATTAGAATAACTGGTTTTGCCTTAAAATAAATTTGAAGTACCCAATACATCTGTATATTAAGTCTAAAACAACCTGTCTGGCATTGCTTCCTGACTTCAGTCCTCAGCAATTTGCTAGTAATTTGCCAGAAACTACCATTTTATGAGAAACAGAACAAAACAATGAGTCAGAACCTAGACCTTCTATGAAATTAATGGAATCTGAAGTGTTACAAGCTCCCAACACAGGACTGCACGTAAGCATGAATCCCCCCCCCCCCCGCCTTCCTTATAACGGTTAAACTTACCCCTCTCATGCACAGTGATCAACCATTATTTGTGTGTGCCTCATGACCCATGGAAGCACCTGAAATGTAAACTTCACATGGGTTAGCATGGTGCAGCAGTCGAGATTGAACTCAGACACTTGAACAGTAAGGCATAGATTTTAACAACTGAACTACAATGCTAGCAATAATAGACAATCCTAGTACTACTATGTATCTGAGCTGCAAATTTGAGATAACTACATCACCAACAAAATAACCATGAAAACCCATCAATGAACCTACATTCTTTATATTAACAACAAAACTCTGCACTCTGGCCCTGCAACATGCAGGCCATATTCACCACATGCCTCTCTTTACAAACCCCACCAACTAACAATGGTAATCGTAAAGCCGCCCTCAGCATGATGCAGATTATCCTGCCTCATTCCTAACTACCTATATAACAATATTAAAATGCCTGAACTCCCTCAGATCCCTGCAACAGCCTGTACCACAATATAATCATGGAAACAAATATGCAGCTAGATCCTATACAAAATAAATTACCAAACAAACCAATCCATGTCCCAAATCCTTCCTCTACCGTGGACCGAGAGAAGAAAGAACAGTAAAACAAATAGGCAAAAAGACACACACACACACACACACACACAAAAAAAGGTAATACATTTATGTAACCATTACTCACCTTCTCCTGTCCACTACTATTAATCCAAGCCATACTTCACACCAAAGTACTTACTGGTCATCACAAACGTAAACCTGCAATCTAGCAAGCTCACACCAAAATCTGATTTCTTACCCGATTGCACTCACACAAAACCAGCTAAGCCCCTCCTTACACTTACCTCATTTCCTTCCAACCCTTCCAATTTAACCCTTACATCCCGACCACACTAACTTTCTTCCAGCACCATCTTAACTCCCATTACTATTCCTACCTGGCCCTCACCCAAAGATGTCCCTGAGCAAATTGGTTTGTTCTTAAACCTCATTTGTCAAATCTACTAACAGCAAAACTAATATAATCAAATTATTTCATTGATTACAATTTTAAAAGGCCGTACTTATCTTAATTGTTTTGCTGAAGTGTAACTTTGCTATTGCTGTTTGGTTGGAGTGTTTGTATGGCAGTGTGCATGTGTGTCACCCCAATGTGGGTTGCTAAATTAGAATTTTTTTGTACTGTTTGGGAAGAATACTTCAGTCTGAGCTCAGTTTCCCCAATGATTTACACATGCTTATTGTTTTCATTGCTAATGGATTATATTAAAGGGCATGAATTCTTTTTAATAGCTTGTTAGCCATTATATAATTATGATGTCTGTCCAGTGTACACGTCCTGAACCTGAAGCACAGTGGTAAAAAGCATAAAGCGTGTGTATTCATTTTCATATACATGAAGAAAAGTACCATACTTCAAACCTGCAACTAGGTCATAAAACAATGTTGAGTAGCAGTACCAATGTCTGAGGTAAAAGGAGAAAAAATAATTTGATAAATGTGGCATTCAGAAATTCAATAAAGATTTTTTACAAAGCTGTACAAGACTAACAAATGTGTGAACTAGTAGTGCAGTGCTCATTTACTAAGAACGTGTGCTACCGAAGGAGCTGGTTACTTCCTTAGGTTTTATATTTCCATATGCCCTACCGATAAAGGTGGGTCCATTGTGCTTTTAGATCTACAATATTATGTTAATAAGATGTCTGTTATGCTTTCTGATCCTGATGTGTGTTTAACTATCACCACCTCTACGGTCAACAAAATGGTTAATCGTACATAATGAACTATATGACTTGTTAATGAGTCGGCTAATAGATTATGACTTATATTTATATTTATTGGTTAAAAAACCTTCACTACCAGCTACTCGTGTCCTTCCTAAGGTCAACAAGAGTATGAGTGACCCTCCCTAATGACCTATAGTGGCTGGAACAGGTTGGTTGACTCAGCCCCTATCCATATTTGTTGAACACAAACTTAGACGGATTGTTGATAGTCCTTCAATTCTAAAAGACACACATTTTCTTGAAACTTTGTATAATTGTGTAACTCAATATTGTGTCTCTTGGTGTTTTTTAGTTACCCTGTATGTATGCATGCTCTTTACTGTCATTCCTAATTTAGAGGGTGTTTAATTTGTTAGATCATATCTTCATAAGCATAGTCAATATTCAAATGATATGATCTATTTGATTTGTTCTCTTTTAGATTTGGTGTTAGATAACAATACATTTACATTTGCTGATTGTATTTATTTCCAGAAGACTGGCATACATATGGGCCCTGCTTGTGCCAATAGCTACGCCAGTCTAGTTATGGCTCATTGGGAAGGACAATTTGTTTTTAGTTGCCATAGATATTCAATGTACTTGAAGTATTTTAAGCTGTTTGTGGATGACATTTTAGTTTGTACATTATCTTGAGAGTGCTACCTATTTTTTGAAATTCAGCAAAAAGGTGGCTATTGATTCTATAGACTTCTTAGATATGTATTTGATTAAAATGGATGGGTATTTGAGACCAGGTTACATAGGAAGGATTCTTGGCATAATAACCTTTTGCATTGCACCAGTATGCACCCTACACATGTTTATCGTAGTGTACCTAGGAGTCAAGCATTGAGACTATCCAAGCTACACACAGATGATAAGAAGTTTGATGAAGCCCTACATAATTTGGTTGATGGGTTTGAGAACAGAGTCTTTGTGCTTTTTATGTATTCCACTCGTCGGAAGTTCCGATGGCATGGTATAATTGAATTTTCTACCAAAATAATGTCGGGCAAAATCAAACCAATGTTTAATAGTGGGCTTGTTAAACCTAGCCAGTGACATTGTGGTCTGGGCCTAGGCATGAAGACGGCCGACCAGCACTTGCAACTGCTTTTGCTTCGGGCACCGTGCAGCAAGAAAGACTGAAGAAAAGGGCATTGGCTGCATCTTATATACCCCTGTCGCACTGACGTCAGGGAGGAGGCGACAGCAACCGACGCTGGACCAAGACTTTGGAACTCAGGCTGACTGGGGAACCTCCTGACGGCAGGATAACCCAAGTGTAATGACTGCAGCAGTGTAACACGATGAACATCAGAGGATACTCTAAGTATGACCACAAAATCCTTTATAAATGCATTCTATGAACACCTTCAGGAATGCATGGATCATGCAATCCCAAATAAAACCAAGACCCAATCCTCCAAAGGCAGACGTCCTGTCTGGTGGACCCCAGCCATAAACAAACTATACAATAGAAGGAGGAAGCTACTACAAGACAGAGCAAAATCCCAAAAAGGGAAGGCATCTCTGATCAGTATTAGCAAAAAACTATGGGCACTCATAAAATCGTCTAAGGCCAGCTTCGAGAGAAAAATTGCACAGGACACTAAGGATAATCACAAGGCTTTCTTTAGTTATGTTAGGAACCTGGGTTGGAATTCCCAGATATGATCAGGATTAGTCCAAAATGACAAAAAAAACACCGAACCCACAGACATTGCCAATATCCTAGCTGACAGGTTCAGCGCAAACTTCTCCCCCCCCACCAAAAGGGCTAATATCTATCCCAGCAGAGTGCTGCCCCCCTGACATCTCAGATGCTCAGGTAAGAGCTGCCCTCTCCAAAGCAAGAAACACAGCATCAGTGGGACCAGATGGTGTCCCGGGCTGCGTCCTACATGAACTCCAAGAAGAGCTAAACCCAAACCTAAAACTACTGTTCAGTCTCAGCCTTACTACAGGATATGTACCCAAAGAGTAGCGCACAGCAACAGTGGTCCCTCTCCACAAAGATGGTGCCTCAACGGATCCTGGAAACTATCACCCCATAAGTCTCACTAGCTTGGTCTGCAAAGCTATGGAAAGGATCATCATGGACCTTATAAATAAAGATATTGGGGACCTACAGACACTGGATCCTACCCAGTTCAGCTTTGTTAAGGGCAGATCCTGCCTCTTAAACCTGGTTGATTTCTTTGAAACAGTCACCAAGGCCATTGACAAGGGGAAGGTGGTCCACACAGCCTACCTGGACCTCGCAAAAGCCTTCGATACAATACCCCACTCGGGCATTATAGATAAGCTCACCAGCTTAAATATAAACCCCTATGTCACTAGATGGGTTGCAAACTGGCTCAAGGACAGAACCCACATGATTAGAATAGCTGGAGCCATGTCAGACTCCAAACCAGTTACAAGTGGCGTCCCACAAGGCTCAGTCTTGGGACCTCTCTTGTTCGGTATATATTTCTCGGAGGTACAGGCCAACATGGAAGGACTGTGGCTGACCAAGTTCGCAGATGACTGCAAACTGGGTGCCATAGTAGACTCTCCAGCCGACACAAGCATCCTCCAAAAGGGCCTCATAGAAACAGACAGCTGGTGCCAGAGCCATGGCCTCAAGCTAAACGCCAAAAAGTGTATAGTCACCCCCTTTGGCAAAAACAAAGTGCCCACAAATTACCACATAGGTGGTAATCCATTAAGTACAGAAGAAGTAATTAGGGACCTGGTGACCCAAGTTGATAGCAATCTCTCATTTGACAACCACGTGGCCAAAGTGGTTAGAAAAACATTTTATATAGCCCACCTAATCATGAAGGGATTCACATCTAGATCAGGGGAGGTCATCGTGCCTCTTTACTCATCCCTCATCAGGCCCATAATTGAGTACAATGCCCCTTTTGGGATGTACCTTACCAGACACCTGCAGCAACTGGAAAGACCCCAAAAGTACCTCCACCAAGAGGATCAAG
This sequence comes from Protopterus annectens, assembly GCF_019279795.1. NCBI lineage: Eukaryota > Metazoa > Chordata > Ceratodontiformes > Protopteridae > Protopterus > Protopterus annectens. The sequence continues at coordinate 1,320,566,057 of NC_056746.1, read as the reverse complement.
GGGCTCAAACAGATGCCGTATGCTGCCCGGTTAAAGAAACTCCAGCTCTACTCAGTGGCAAACCACCTGCTCAGAGGCGATCTGTGCCTGACATATAAAGCCATGTCCTACCCGGAATTAATGGACATGCTGCACCTCAGAAAATCCAAATCCCATTGAGCTATGCGCTCGAGGGACTTAAACCTCAGCACTGAAATAAATAGGACATGCTGGAGGGACAGATTCATAACCCAGAGGCTCCCTTCACTCTGGAATAAAATCCCAGTCCAGGTTAGGCAGAGTCCCTCATTGACTCTCTTCAAGAGGAATCTTGATGAGTGGATGGGAGATCGTAGGTTTACCCCGGGTATCACTTCTGTGTCACTGTTAGACAGAGGCACAGTATACTAACCTCGAAAAAGGGCATAGCAAAATTAATTTAAAATGGGTGGCGAAAGCCATACACACTCTGGCTAGGCTTATAAATGCCCTAGGGCAGATAGCCTAGTATGAACCTATGAACCTATGAACCTATGAGCCGAATAGTTTAGTAGGTGATGTTAATGATGCACATAAGCATATTGCCAGACCGTATTTTTCTAATAGAGCTCCTAGAAATTTGAATAGTAGCCACAAGAATACTAAGACCAGGGTTGGTTTGACCTATACAAATTATATAGGAAAGATCTGTGAAACTGTACATAAGAATTGGCCCATTCTTCTATCAGACGATAAAATTAGCCCAATAGTTGGTCCTCACCCTAACTTTTGTTTTAAAAATAGTCTTTTCCTGACACGCCAGCTTTGTTATAGATCTAAGAGGAAGCGACTATATAATTCTGATATGAAAGTGAGAATGGATCCATGTGGATCATATATGGCCTGTAGCCATATATCTGGGTTGATGTTTTTTGTACATCCTTGTATGGTTATAGGTTCACACCTCAATTTTGTGCAGATTGCACTAGTAGGAATTTGGTTTATTTAGCTCACTGTAATCAGTGCACATATTTTTATGTTGGAAATTCCAACAGTAACCTTAAAGAGCAATTTCTGGAGCATGTTAGGTATATAACAAATAGAGATGCTAGCAGTGCATTATATTGGCATATAGCAGTTTTTAGTGAACATACTCTTAGTTTTTTAGTATTGTGAACAAGGTGGAGGTAGCTGAAGTAAGATGGATTACTACTCTGCAAGCACATAGGGCTCCTGGCCTGAATGTGAATATACCTTTAAAACCCATACTGAAGGCATGTAAATTCCAACATTGATTCAGTGATTGCTAGATTGTTTAATTGCTGATTCTTGCTTTGACTAGTTTTTAGTGTGTGTGTGTGTGTGTGTGTGTGTGTGTGTGTGTGTGTGTGTGTGTGTGTGTGTGTGTGCGTGTGTGCGTGTGTGTGTGTATATATATATATTGAATTTCGCAGTTTTTAGTTTTCGCTGTTTTGTGGATTCCACTTCTTGGGCTCGAGGTACTGAATTTCGAGATTTCAGTATTTCGAGCTTCTGAAGTGAATCCATATAGAGAGAAAGAGAGAGAGTGAGAGAGTTTTATTTATTTATTTATTTATTTGTATTTGTTTACCGGGAAAGTCTACTGGGCTTGAAAGCACATTTTCGGTATAGGCCCAGGGAGAAAAGCTCCATTACAAATAGTAATTTACATTTCCAGACAAGAAGTTATATGTTGTTGTGTCTTTCGGTTTATCCCTGTTAGGGGTTGCCACAGCGGAACTCCGGTCCGCTAATGTTTGGTAGTGGATTTTTACGTGCCGAGTTACCAGCCCTGACGTACAACCTTCAACGAAGGTACGTCCATTCACGCATGCCTCCACACAGAAGACGCTCTAGCTGAGAATCGAACGGGACAATGTCTTGCTGTGAGGCGACAACGCTACCGCAGCACCACTATAACAAGAGAGTGTTAGAGCAAATTCACAGAACAGTAAGTTTACATGGTTGCTACAAATGCAGGAAGTTAAAATTATAATAATAATAATAATAATGTGTTTTTTTTTTATACATTGGGAAATGGAAGCACAGTATGGAGAGAGACGAATGAAAGGAAATAACAGATTTAAATTTTGGATGGGAGAGAAGAAAAGAGGGGAGAGTTAGAGTGAGGGAAGGGGAATGGAAGAGGGGAGGTGCTTAAGCAGAAAGGGAGGAGTCAGTAAAGAGAGAAATTCGTGGAGCTTAAGGGTAAGTAATAAGGTGACAAAGTTAGAGTAGGCTAAAGTCAGTGGATGAGTAAAGGTATTGTAATATTAGAATAGGCTAGAGTCAGTCATTTAGTATAAGTAGGTGAATTAAGTGATGGCAGAGTGAGTAGCAGAACAGTTGCATTTCCATTGGGAAAGAAAATGAAGGTATAATTCCTTTTTAAATATAGAAGGACATTGTTGTGAGCACACCGAAGGAGGAAGGTTATTCCAGACTTTGGTAATTTTCCATGAGTACAATAATTGTCCTACAGATAGCCTGGGCTTATAGACTTGGAGGAGGTATTGGTGTTCAGATCGTAGGGACCTGGTAGGTTATACAGGCTAACTAAAGGGCTGAGAGCATGGCAGTCTAGAGGTCTGTATATTAGTTTATGTGTACCAGTGAGCTGTAGGAGAAGCAGATAGTGGGGGAGTTCTAGACATTGCAGCTGTTTGAGGGGGTAGACAGTGGAGTGCAGAATGATGATTATTGGTTGCAAATCTTGCAATCTTGTTCATAGGTTCATACGTTTATAGGTGTGTACTAGGCTAATAGCCCTGGAGCCTTTACAAGCCTAGCCCATAGGATTACCCTGACATCATGCCACCCAACCTTAGTTCCCAGTGTCTCTGTCGAGTAGAGCTACTGGAGTGATCTCCGAGGTGAATTTTCTATTTCCTATCCACTCATCAAGATTTCTCTTGAAGAGGGCCAGTGAGGTGCTCTGTTTGATATGTATGGGAGGTCTATTCCATACCATGGGCAGTCTCTGGGTTATGAACCTGTCCCTCCAGCTTGTTCTGTTGATTCTGGTAATGAGAGTGAGGTCTCTGGAGCATGTGGTGCAGAGAGATTGGGATTTCGTTAGATGTAGTATTTCTAACAGAGCAGGGCCAGACATGGCTTTGTAAGTCAAGCAGAGATTGCCTCTAAGTAGGTGATATGAGACAGAGAATAGTTGGAGTTTTTTGAGCCTGTCCATATAGGACAAGTGTTTAAGGCCTAGGATCCTCTTTGTCAGGTACTTTTGTGGCCTCTCCAGTTGTTGCAGGTGTCTAGTGAGGTGCATGAACCCTTAGTAATGAGACGTGCCACATAGTAGGACTTGCTGACCACAGTGGCAATGTGGTGGTCAAAAGAGAGGTTCCTGTCAATCTGTGTTCCCAGATCTCTTATAATGACTTCTGTGTTCAGTGGACTTCCATCGATGTGGTAATTCATGGGAACCAGGTTTTTCCCAAAGGGGATGACGACACATTTTTTGGCATTAAGCTTAAGGCCATGGTTCTGACATCAGTCGTTGGTCTCAGTGAGGCCTTTCTGTAGGATGTCAACATCACTTGGGGAGTTAATAATAGCTCCCAACTTGCAATTGTCTACAATTGTTGTCAGCCAGAGTCCCTTCATGTTGGCCTGGACTTCAGAGAAGTAGATGCCAAACAGGAGAGGACCCAGGACCGAACCCTTTGGGACTCCACTTGTGACTGGTCAGCAGTCTGACTTGGAGTCAGCTACTTTCACACTGTGGGTTCTGTCTCTGAGCCAGTTTGCAAACCACCTAGTGATATAGGTGTTAATGCTTAGCTTAGTGAGTTTTTCTATGAGTGGGGAATGATATCAAAGGATTTGGCCAAGTCAAGGTAGGCTGTATGAACCACCTTGCCATCATCCACAGCTCCGGTGACTGACTCAAAGAAGTCAACCAGGTTAAGCAGGTGTGATCTACCCTTCACAAAACCAAACTGTGTGGGATCCAGAGTTTGGAGAGTCCCTATATCCTTGTTTATTAAGTCCGTGATGATGCATTCCATAGCTTTGCATATCAGACTTGTCAGGCTAATGGAGCGATAGTTCCCAGGGTCTGTAGTCTCTCCTCCTTTGTGGAGAGGAATGACTGTAGCAGTGTGCCATTTGATAGGGACAAAGCCTGAGGTGAGGCTGTGATTGAACAGGGCACATAGGTGTGGTGCCAGTTCACTTTGTAGTTCATACAGAACACGGCCAGAGATATTGTCAGGTCCCATAGAAGCTGTATTCTTGGCTTTGGATAGTGCAGTTTTAACCTATGCAGTAGTAATTCTGGGTGCCTGGCAATCTACTGGTATTGTGACTGGTCCTTTGGTGGGGGAAAGAGGGGTAAAGTTGGCACTGAATTTGTCAGCCAGTATATTGGCAATATCTGTTGGCTCTGTATAGAGGTACCTTTATGTAGTAGCTCAGAGCAAATCTGTGTATTGCCATGGAGATTCTTTACATAACTATAGAACACCTTGTGGTTGTCTTTACTAACTGCTGCAATTCTGTTTTCATAGCTAGCTTTAGAGGATTTGATGAGAGATCTCAACTTTTTGTGATAAGTGTTGTGTCGTGGAGGTCGAGTGCATTTCTGCCTTGGAGGTCTCTTTTATTTGGGTAGATTTTTATTGAGATCCTTGCAAAGGTGGGTGTGTGGTTTGTATTTTTATGTGAAGGCAGTGCTGGTGAGTGTTCTAGAGGGCTACGTGTTCCATGTGGTGTGGTGCAAGTGTTGACCTTCTCCTCTTGACCAGCTATCCTGGTCTTGGCTGGAGAGTGTGTGGCTTCCAATTTGGATATATAAGTGCATTTTTCACAAGTCTGAGTGTTGGGAGGAAAGAGGAGACAATTATCAGTGTACATGAGGCAGTTGCTACATTGCCGCAGGATGCCCAAGTTCACCAGTTTAATAGGAGAAAGCACAGGGATCTGACCTTTTGACGTGCCTGGAGGGGTGGGCATTAATAATTAGTACTGGAACTGTTTCCTTGTAGAATGTTTAGTGCTGGTAGCACTTTAAGTCTGGTAAAGTGCTAGACTAAAAAGCTAGTAAAAGTGCAGGAGAAGGGAAAACTAGCAGATCTAAGGGGAAAATTGAAGAGCAGACTTTTTGGCACCACTCAGAAGTTTACAAACAGTCCTGGATACAGCAAATATGTATCTGGACTAGACTTGTTTCAGGAAAGGTGGGAAACAAGTGCAAATCTGGGCTTTTAAACCAGAAAGTTGAAAGAGATGGAAAAACTGCCCAAACAGCCTATAAACTACAATTTCTGGGCCAGAACCCACTCTGCTTGTGGTAGATAGGCTACCTAGTGCTTACCACTCCCACTGATAAGCTAGAAGGCTTCCCTCCAACACAGAAAGGCTTGTGGGGCTCAGAAGCTTACAAGCAGTCCTGGATACAGCATGGCTGTTTCTGGGCTAGCCTAGTTACAGGAAAGGCAAGAAACGTGCAAATGTGGGCTTTTAAACTAGAAAGATGAAAGAAATGGAAAAAAACTGCCAAATGGCCAATAAACTACAATTTCTGGGCCAGAAAACACTCATCTTGGGGTAGATAGGCTACCTATTGCTTACTACTCCCACTGGTAAGCTAGAAGGCTTCCCTCTAACACAGAAAGGCTTGGGAGGCTCAGAAACTTATAATCAGACCTGGATACAGCAAGTCTGTATGTGGACTAGTCTAGTTACAGGAAAGGTGGGAAGCAAGTGCAAAGACAGGCTTTTAAACCAGAAAGTTGAAAGAGAAGGAAAATTGTCCAACCGGCCAATAAACTGCAATTTCTGGGACAGAAACCACTCCTCTTGTGATAGATGGGCAACCTAGTTCTTACCACTTCCACTGGTAAGCTAGAAGGCTTCCGTCCAACACAGGAAGGTTTGGGGGTCTGAGAAGCTTACAGACAGTCCTTGATACAGCAAGTCTGTACCTGGACTAGACTAGTTACAGGAAATAAGCTTAGATTTTTTTTTTAGCAAGATTCTAGTTTTGTTAGTGAAGAAGACTATAGATTTACTAGTAAATGGGTTAGTGAGGGTAGAAGATAAGAAGAGCCTAAAGTTTGCTTGGTTGGGAGGGAGAGGAATTTATTATGCCGGTAATGTAACCCAAGTTTTTTGTGAGTTATACTTATGTAGTTCTGAATGTGAAGATCATATTTGAGTTTTTCATTCATTATTACCCCCAGCAATTTAGTATGGGTGACTAACTCAATTTTAGTTGAGTCAAATGAGAAGATTTTGAAGTTGTCTATATTAGTAGGGTTATTTTTCTTAGGAGACAATATCATAAGTTTGGATTTGTTTGGATTTAATAGAGATGTTTTTTGTGAAGCCATTTTTCAACTGTGAAAAATGCTGCTTGGGTGAATTTCAGGAGGGTGTCAGAGCTCTGAGCAGAGCAGACTATAGTAGAGTCATCTGCATACTGGATTAGGGAGCCATATTGGATAGTTTGATTTAAGTTGTTAATGAAAATATTAAACAGGAGAGGGTCTAGGACAGGGCCTTGAGGTACTCCTGTTGGGTTATGCAGATATGAAGAAATGGAGTTTTGTCATTTGACAGCATGGTCTCTGTTTGAGAGGTAGCTTTTGAACCAGTTAATGGATTGGGGTGATAGTCCCATAGCCGATAGCTGGGTGAGGAGGATAGGGTGTTAGATGGTGTCAATTGCTTTAGATAAGGAGCGGAGAAAACCCGAGCAGAGTGAGGGTGAATGGAGCGGGTTGAGCCTGAGTGGGAGATAGCAGCTAGGAAGAGAACAGAAACAATTTAACATGCAGCCACTATCAGAAGGTAATTGACCAAGGAGAAGATTTTATTTATATTAACATTTCAAGCAGAAGAGTTTACATGACCCTTAGGTGAGCAAGAGATAAAATCTGTGGTTTTGTGTTTTATTATGTCTGAAGAAGTGCATTTTAAGAGCATGAAAGGGCTAATGTTTAATAAATATGTCTGGTTTATTGGCCATGTTTGGCTGGTGTATATTTTATTTAATTTGTGACTTGGTTTTTGATACACCAACCTTCATTCATTGGATGAATTTTTGTTGTTTTGATCAAGAACTTCTTCAGAACTAAAACAGCTGTTCATGACCTAAAATTAAATACATTTCCTGTAATTAGTATTAAACGAATGTGACAGATCTCATAAATCACATCTGGGTTATTTCTATAGTCATAGGAACAACATAACATTAAGTACAAAATAAATAAATATAAAATATTGAAGATGAGATACATATGAATTTGAAAAGAACAGGTTTGAGAGAGCCTTTATACTACGGTTTTGTACAGGTTCCAGTTTGATTAAGAATATTATCAGGAATAACTGAAACATTTTGAAGTCTAATGGGATGATTCTCAGTATAGTGGGCAAACAGCCCTTTTTTGTATACAAGACAGCAAATAATTTAAAATTATTATTTGAAAAAATATTTGGAGATATGTCAAATACTGATAAGAGTGTGGGTGTGGATCCTGTAACAATGCCCATATTTCACTGGGAGAACAATTAAAGTTAGATAATTGGTTACCACAGTTAGACTCCATAAAGACAATTGTGCTACCACTGAGGTGATATACACAAACCTACACATATGTGTGTGTGTGTGTGTGTGTGTGTGTGTGTGTGTGTGTGTGTGTGTGTGTCTGTGTGCGTGTGTGTGTGTGTGTGTGTGTGTATATATGTATATATATATATATATATATATATATATATATATATATATATATATTTATTTATTTATTTAATTAAATATATATATTTATTTTATTTATTTATGTCAGTTTGGGTGGCCACCGTGGTGCAGTGGTTAGCGTTGCTGCCTCACAGCAAGAGGTTCTCCGGTTTGATCCTCGGCTGGGGTGCCTTCTGTGCGGAGTCTGCATGTCCTCCCTGTGGTTGCGTGGGTTTCCTCCAGGTGCTCCAGTTTCCTCCCACATCCCAAAGACATGCTGTAGGTGGATTGAACACACTAAATTGGCCATAGGCATGAGTGTGTGCATGTGTGTGCCTTCTGTGGAAGGGTGGGTGCCGGGCTGGCAACTCGACACCATAAAACTCCACTGCCAATCATGAGCGGACAGTGATCCTCTGTGGTGACCCCTAACCAGGAAAAGCTGAAAGAAAAAAGAATATTTATTTATTTCAGTTTAACTGGGAAAGTCCATTGGGCCAAGGTAGCCCATTTCAATGGAGGCCCGAGGAGAAAGGCTCCAGACAGAAAGACAATATACAATGTATTAGTACAGCATATGAGAACAATAGTTTTATATATATATATATATATATATATATATATATATATATATATATATATATATATATGTATATGTGTGTGTGTGTGTGTGTGTGTGTGTGCAGAATTGAGAGAATATTCAGGAAAAGGATACATGAGCATTATATATATCAACTTGTAAAAGTAACAGTTCTCTTTTTAAACAGTATGAAGTCTGCTTGGTATCACAGATAAAGTTATACCTTATCTTGGGGGGGGGGGGGTTGGTGCATGGGAAACAACATTCAAATATAAAAAGTTATTGTGGCAACTAAGACTCAATGCCACAAACCACTTTCCATGATCTAAATGATCATATTTGCATCAATTTATTGCTTAAACTATGGGTAGCAAAACATTAATTTAAAAAGATTTATTTTGTAAAAAACATTTTTTTCTCTAACGGGCTGCTATAACTGTCCCACTTATTCATTAGTATGTTCCAGATGTTCCTAATTTAAACAGGTGCAAACAATTTTCAAATATATTTATATGCATATTTATTTATAAACCTTATTGCACTTCAATATTGCATCCCATCAATTAACATTACATAAATATTGTACTCTTTATCTGACTGTGTATATATTTAAAGATATTTCATGACAGTTTATTACTTTATCTAGCATTTCTTATAATTTGGGCACTCCTTTTGAGTACAGACATATTTGTATTTGTATAAATAAATAAATTTATACCATTTTGTATTTATTGTGTTGTTTTATATGATAAAATACTTGGCAGTAGTCACTTTTTGATATTTTATATTTCAAATCTGAAGCAGTCTTAAATCAGTTTAATATATATATATATATATATATATATATATATATATATATATATATATATATATATATATATATATATATATATATATATATATATATATATATATATGTGTGTGTGTGTGTGGTTCCCAATTATATGATCAAAGACGCATTCTTTCAAATGCATCTTGATCGAATTTGAAAGCACGAAACGGCAAAATACGAAACGGCATCTAAGCAAATTCTTTGCCTTGGAAAGAAATCACTTGGCTGCCCTCGTAATTTAGCCATTTTCATCACTGTAGTGCAATCTCGGAGTTAGTATATTTAAGTAGGGGGGTGGGGGGACGCAGACCCCCCCTCCCACTTTATGTAATGTTTTAATTTTTTTTTTTCTTTTTTGGAACAGCGATTCTTTTTCCCTGGAAAAAAAAAAAATATATATATATATATATATATATATATATATAAAAGTTGTGTCTTTCGGCTTTTCCCAGTTAGAGGTCGCCACAGTGGAACTCCGTTCCGCTAATGATTGGCAGTAGATTTTTACGTGCCAAGTTGCCAGCCCTGACGCACAACCTCAACGAAGGTACGCCCATTCACACATCTCCACACAGAAGACGCTTTAGCTGAGAATCGTTTGGACAAAGTCTTACTGTGAGGCGACAACGCTACTGCAGCACCACCACCGCAGTCTATATATATATATATATATATATATATATATATATATATATATATATATATTTTTTTTTTTTTGTTGTTTTTTTTTTTGTTTTTTACATAGTGGAACAATCTGTTCATTCTAGTTGTGTTTATGGCTGGTTCCTGTGAGACCTTTTCTGTTTGTGCTTTCCAGCAGTTAAAGGTTAACTTTCTTAATTTGTACCAGTGAATGAGGGGTTTTGAAATAGTTTCACATTCTGCACCTTTCCCCTACTCTGAAGGACTATATCTTTAGAAATGGTATATTTAAAAAGTTTAGAAATTTTAAGATAAGGTGCCTGCTTAGATTCAGAATTCTGGATCTCATAAACTGAACACTTTTAGAGTACGTTTAATTTTCAGAGATATGCAAAGCCACTATTTTTTTTCTTTTCCTGATTTCTTTTCCCGATGGGCTTCATTGTTGGCTTCATTGTTTTAGGCTTCGTTTTCCTGATGATAAGCAAAGTTTACAAATAACCAAAGAAGAATCCTCTCCTTAGTTCTGCTGCTTCTAACAACCATCATCACATCATCATCATCATCAAAATCATCAGCCCCCCCCCCCTTCTTCTCATTTTCAACTCAGGTTCAGGGTGTTGCATTAACTGTCACCATGACTCTCACTTCAGTGCTACTCTAATTTCTTCTCTGAGAGTCATACCTGCCTGTCAAATGTCTTCCATGACACAATCCATCCATCTATAGAATGCGCATCCGCATTTCCTCGTCTTCCTTCTGTTTACTGCCTATAAGGTAAGGAACAATTATATATTCCATGTACTAGTTTGACACTATTTCAACTCTTATCATATTCTTTGAAATTGAACTGTAAGCTAATTTCCTCTTTTCATAATGAACTATACCTAGCTAAAAATTCTAAATGTTTTTGTTAACAGAGTATTCAGTACTGTGCTATATCTACAACTATATAAATCAGAAAAACCAACATAAATTTCTATGTAAATTTTTTTGAAGTAAAAGCAAATACCAAAGGGCTTTGGCTGACGAAGTTGTCTGATCGCTGCAAGCTAGGAGCAGTCATTGAATCCCCAAATGGCTTAGACATCCTGCAGGAAGGTTTGTCCTAAATAAATTATTTATGCAAAAATCATGGGCTGAATCTAAATGCCAAAAATTCATTATTGTATCCTTTGGGAAGTTATCTACCCCAGGGAACTGTGACATTGATAATACACACCTAAGATTTGACCCAGTTGTTTGGGATTAACTTTTGCGGTCAATGACCTAACTTTTGACCAACTTGCATCCATTGTTCATAGGTTCATAGCTAAGTACTAGGCTATCTGTCCAAGGGAATCCATAAGCCTAGCCAGAATGTATTGGCTTTCGCCGCCCCCTTAGATTAGTTCCCTGTGCTCTCTGTCCAGCAGAGCCATTAGTTCCCTGTGCCTCTGTCCAGCAGAGCCACTGCAGTGATCCCTGGGGTAATTTTTCTGTTTCCCATCCACTCATCAAGGTTTCTCTTGAAGAGTGTTAGTGAGGGGCTCTGTCTACTGTAGATTGGAATCATGTTCCAAAGCATGGGGAGTCTCTGGGACAAGAATCTATCCCTCTAGCACGTCCTATTTATCATTGTGGTGAGGTTTAGTTCCCTGGAGCGTGTGGCTCTCGGGGATTTGTTTTTTTAAGTGGAGCATGTCCATCAATTCTGGGTTGGACATAGCCTTGTATGTCAGACAGATATCACCTCTGAGTAAGTGGTATGCAACTGAGTACAGCTGGAGTTTCTTCAGTCGGGCTGCATAGGGCATCTGTTTGTGGTCAGTAATCCTCTTGGTGAGGTACTTCTGTGGTATTTCCAGCTGTTGCAGGTGTCTTGTAAAGTACATCCCAAATGGGGCATTGTACTCTATGATGGGTGTGATGAGTGATGAGTAGAGGGGCACAATAACCTCTTTTGTTCTAGATGTAAACCCTTTTGTGATTAGGTGGGCCACATAGAAGGATTTTCTAACCACTTTGGCAATATGATTATCAAAGGAGAGATTACTATCTACTTGGTTCCCAGATCCCTTATTACATCTTCCATATTTAGGGGGCTACCACATATGTGGTAGTTCATGGGTACTTTGTTTTTTCCAAAGGGGATGACTATGCACTTTTTGGCATTTAGCTTGAGGCCATGATTTTGACACCAGGTATCTATCTCAGTGAGACCCTTCTGAAGGATGTCTGTATCAACTGGAGAGTCAGTTATGGCCCCCAATTTGCAGCTGTCTGCGAACTTGGTCAGCCATAGTGGTCCTGTGCTTGCCTGTACCTCTGAGAAGTATATACTGAACAGGAGGGGTCCCAGGACTGAGTCCTGGGGGATGCCACTTGTAACCATTTTAGAGTCGGACCTAAAGCCTGCAACTCTCACTGTCTGGGTTCTATCTGTGAGCCAATTGGCAACCAATCTCATGATGTAGGGGTTTATTTTCAGGCTAGTGAGCTTGTTGTAAGAATGTCCTTCAGTACTGCACAGCTTATAAACAAAGGGATTGAGTCTAGATTTATAGATGACATTGTCCCCTTTACTCAGCCCTCATTAAGCCAATCATTGAAGATAATGGTCCCTTTGTCATGTATCTGTACAGACACATGCAACAACTGGAATACCCACAAAGATACCTTACTTAAGGGATACAAGGTCTAACAACATTTACTACATGGACCAACTCAAAGCCTTACTTAGTATCGTACAGTTCGGTAATTGTGACCTGTCTCTGGCATACAAACCATCCTCTAACTCACTACTGATGGATTTACTGCACATCAGCAAGTCAAATGGCATCAGAAGTACTTGGTCTAGAGATCTAAACCTCTTCTGCAACATCAGCTGAATGGTCTGGAGGGACAGACATATCTCGCAGGGGATACTACTGTTATGGAACAGATTCCTCATCCACATAAAACAAAGCTCATTCCTGTCCATATTTAAGTGTAACTTAGATCTATGGATGGGAAACAGAAAATATACTCCAGGACGTCCCCCTGTAGTACTAATGGTTAAAGGCAGCTCCTAAATGCATTATTTAATGTACAAGTCCCCTTAAATTATCTATAGCATGATATTATTTATTTTCATTAGGGGTAATATTTAAATATTGACCATGGGATGGATAAAGCCAATCTATAACCAAATGGGAAAGGTTACTTTGAGCACAAAAGGGAAACTGGCTAGGCTTAAAATGGCCCACAATGGCAGCTAGCCAAGTACTTACCTATGTAAATAGTTTTACATTCTGTTGTGTGTTGAGTTGTACTGTCTGCCCTCATTGGCCCGGGTCATGACTGAAAAGGGTCCTTTCATCAGTTCACCTACCTGGTTAACAAATGTTAAATAAATAAACAAGTAAATGAATAAAACACATAGCTAGATTCATACATAATAAATAAATAATGCACTATCTTCATTCATTCCTGCATACGTGCACGTATGCCTGAACCACAGTCATCTGTTCTGACTGACCTTTTCAGCAATTAAAATGACTTTGGCTTCTGTTCTGATCTTCTGTTTTTTTATCACTGTGCATCCAACCAGTCACCTCAGGCACTTCATCTCCATCACCTCTAGCATCTTCAACAACTTTTCATTCACTGTCAAGGTGACTGTGCCATCCAGGAGCACTGACCATACGATTGTTTTGTACGACTTAATTTTCAGCATATTTGACATACTTATTTATTTATTTTATTTTACATTTGTTGACCGGGATGGTCCGACTGGATACATGTCCATTTTCAGCGGAGGCCCGGGGAGAAAAGCTCCAATATTGCAAAAAAATTTCATATAAGTTTATACATTACATATGTTGCAGAAAAAATATGCTCGTTAATGTATTGTCTACATAGCAGAATGACAGTTAAAATACATTTCTAAAGAGAGAAAAAACTAGTACAGTTCAAGGGACTTTAAAGTACTATTGCGAGATTCCAGTTCATTGTTTATCTAGAGCTCTGAGGGTAGATAGAGAAACTACGAACTTTATTACAGTTGAGTAGGATTAATAGTCAGTTGGAGTAAGAAATTGAGAAGATATCCAAATAGTTCAAGTAATGTAGGATGAGTTATAGTTGGCAGGGACCTAGCCTGGGTTTCTGCAGGGGCATAACCAATGTTCCTTAAAGAATTGGGTAAGATTTTTCTTGAATTGAGAAAGGGAATTGGAGAGTCTTAGGTTGTTAGGTAGGGAGTTCCATACCTTGCCTATAGAATTGGCATAGAGAGCATCCCTCCCATATTGTTGGATTTGATGGTTTGGACCAGTAATCTGTTAGAGGAGCGAAGACTACTTAGGTTGAGGTAGGGGTCAGTAGGTTGTCTAGTGAGGGAGTTTTTCAGGTTCTTTGATAATTTTATATGCTTCGGAGAGTTGGTTAAGTTTGAGAATATTTGGAAGTTCTAACCAGTCAAGTTTCTTTAGGTTAAGGCAGTGATGCGTTCTATAAGGGGCACCTGTAATGAATCTAGCAATGTGGTTGTAAGTCACGGAAAGTTTATTGATGTCCCCTATGTTGAGGAAAGAAAACAGGGGAAGCATACAGTAGTGTGGAGAGAAGATGGAGTGCGTGCTATGGTAAGTTTGGCAATGGGGGTAAGGAAGTTCTTAATTCTATACAGCGATCCGAGTTTCTTATTTACAGTCTTTATGGTTTGACTGATGTGTAAGTTAAATTTAAGTTTATTGTCAATAATGACCCCTAGTAGTTTAGTGTTAGTATCAGGGTTAATTATGGTGCCATTATTAGATTGAACGAAGAAGGTGCTATTGTTATCTAGTGGGGGTATTGCACTGGAGAAGGAGCTGAGGTGGGAAAGAATAGTAATAGCTTGGTTTTGGGATTTAGGATGAGATTCCTTTCTGATAGCCATTTTTCAATTGTACTAAAGCACTGTTGGGTCATTACTTGTAGGTCAGGAGAGCTGCATTAGAGCAGATGAGGGTGGAGTCGTCGGCATATTGGATGCATGTGGCTTGAGGTATAACTGAGTGGAGTTCATTTATAAACACGGAGAAGAGAAGGGGACCTAGAATGGAGCCTTGTGGAACTCCTATGGTATTGGGTAAGGGTTGAGAGAGCTTATTTTGCCATTGGACTGCCTGTTGCCTTCCGGAGAGATAGGCATGGAACCAATTGAGGGCTGAATTATCGAAGTGGAAGGTTTTTAGCGTCTGTAGCAGTAGTTGGTGATTGACCATGTCAAAGGCTTTTGACAGGTCAAGAAATAGACAGAGGATATTTTTTGTTGTTGCGATTTTTATTAATTGAGTCGGTAAAGGATAGGAGGGCAGTGGTGCGTACTATGGTAGGGTCTAAAGCCGTGTTGAGATTTGGTCAAAAGATTATTAAGAGAGAGGTGATTAAGAAATTGTTTATGAACACATCTTTCCATGATCTTAGCTAATGGGGATAGAATTGCTATGGGTCTATAATTCGATGTCTCAGTAGAGGACCACCTTTATGTAGTGGTATTACGTAGGATATTTTCCAGATATTGGGTATTGTGGCCTCAGTAAAGGTTCTGTTTATCAGGATGGAGATGGGGTAGGCTATAGCATCAGCTGCTATTTGCAGGTATTCAGCTGGGAGCTGATCTGCCGAGAGGGTGGTAGGTTTAAGTTTTTTCAGTAAGGTTTTGATGTAAGAGGTAGGGATAGGCTGTATTTTAAAGGATGGAAAGGTGGCTTCAATAACATTAGTTTGGGGTAAGGGAGGGGGAGGAAGTTGGTTGGCTAGAGATTGAATAGTTTCAGTAAAGAAGGAGTTAAAGGTATTATTAGCTATGACTTCAGGTTTTTTGTCAATAAGGGTCTCAGGGGTAGGAGTGGCTGATTTCCCAGGGTGGAGGAGATTGTTTAAGCCTGCCCAGAACTTTTTGGGGTTATTCTGGTGTTTGTCTTGAAGGTGACAGAAATAGTTCTTTTTATCCATTGTGCTAGCTTTTTTGGTTGCATTTCTAAGTTCCTGGAATTTAATGCGGTCTAGGGGTGCCTTGGTGGCTCGCCATTTGTCCCATGCTTTATCTCTAATTTTAATTTTGGTTTTTGTTTCTTTGGTTAGCCAGGGAGCTATCTTCACCTTTGTCCTAGTGAGTCGGTTAGGAGCATGGATGTCGAGAATTTTTAGGAATGTTTCATTAAAGAATGACACGCTCTCCTCTAGGGGTAAGGTTTTTAGCTTTGTCCAGTTGCAGGACTTGAGTTCTGCTAAAAATTGTGACGGAACAAATTTCTTCTTATTTCTTATAAGTCTATGTAATGGAAGATTTGTCCTAGAGACTTTGTGTTTGATTAAGAAAGTGACAAGATGGTCACTTAGGTCATTAGGAAGGGTCCCGGTGGTATACTTATGGGCATGGTTATTGGTTAGGATCCAATCTAGTATGCTTTCTTTTTGGTAAGTGTTACCTATTCTTGTTGCAGAGATTATATTTTGGGAGAATCCATACAGGTTAATGGAGAAGTCACACACTAACCCTGACACTCTGTGCCAGTTGGCCCCTCTGATTCTAGCTTTGATTTCTTCATTTAGACTTCCCTTCCCCTCAACTGCCAGCCCCAGATACTTGAAGTTCTTAACCTCTGTGACTACTTTCCCCTTCTAACGTAATTCTCAGCTTCTTCTGATTTATCCCATTTGCTGCCATGATTACTGTCTTATCTGTGCTCAGTTTTATTCCATGTGCCTTATTTGCATTCACTTCCCCTTATCGCCTGATGTTCCTGCTTATATTCCACCTGTAATGCAACAGAATTATACCCTGATACATACCTAGTTCCAAATGGAACCTGTCTCTGAGTCCAAACAATGTTCATACTTGTCTCATTGGGTCCTTGTATATTGCCTGCATTAATAGTACTAGTTTTTCCAGGATATTAAACCATCAGAGAACTGCCCAAATTAGCTTATTTGGGACCTTGTCATATGCTTTCTTCTAGTCCAGGAATTCCCAGTTGTACTCTTTTCACATCTCCACCTTCTTCAGTATTATCGGCCTGAATACAACCATTGAGTCAGTTGTGCTGCATCCTGATCTGAATCCAAACCACTTCTCTTCCATTGTACTTTCTGTGCATTTGATTATGTGTCACCTTCTCTGGCTCTTTCATGCAGTGTAATATGAGTTTGATACCTTTGTACTGCCCACAGGTGTGAATGTCCCCTGCTGCTAACATTAAGTTTAATCATGCTTTGTCGTTAAAGTTAAATCTAAATTCACTAATATATAACTCTACATTTAAATCTACCCAAAATTCAAGCATGCTTTCACTTTTATTACAAAGTTTATAGCAAACAATAACTCTAAGTCAAAATGGAAAAATGGCCCATTTGTATTTCTGTTTCTAGCTGTAAAACTAAATACTGTTATTGCATTTTAACCAAATCTCAGTAATCGTTGCTTATGAAAGATACGCAGCATAATTTAAAAATTAATTTCTTAGTAAATTGAATACCTGGATTCTAATTGTAATTTAAAAAATTGTACTCACTGTTTTGCAAATGCCTCCCTAATACCCAATGAAATATTTAAGCTTTCATAGTAATTTCATACAAGAAAGTACAGTTTTCATAAAAGCATGTCTTTAATTAAAAGCAAACATTCCATTTTGGAGCTACACTCAAAACAGTAATCTTATCTTTATAACATGTTTTAATGAAAAACAATGGAGTGGTTATGTTTTTGAGTAGTTTTTAATTAAATAATAAGTGCTTTTAAGAAATTACCATAATAAAAAGTAACACACTTAACAAGAAGTGTTATTAAATTCTCTTCATTTACAAAAGAGCTTTGGAAATCCAGCAAAAATATTTGTTATACTGTTTAATCAATGGATGTGTTTTTTTTTATAATGTTTAAAGCATCCATCAGTGGAGATTAACTTATGATTGACTTTAACAGTTATTTGGAACATTCTTCTTTCTTTAGGAGTGATCTGCTACCATGAGACACATCAGCTTTACACCAATATTTATGTGGACCACTGTCATATGGTCATAGTGCCATGTATTAAGATGTTCTATACATATCTGTTAAAGAAAGATTTTGCATATTGTTCAGAAAATTGAATGGGAATTAATAGCCTTGGATGAAATCAGCCCCTTTGTACTAGTCATGTCTTGACAATGAGAGATGTTTCAGTTATTTACTAGATACTCATTGGCTATGCCTAACTAGATAGGGATGCAAGACAATGCTTAAACTGTAATGCTCTTCATAAGGATCACTGCTGCAGTAGCCTAAGCTATATGGGTTAGATAAAAGCTGGAAAACTTCCAACACTTTCGGGAAATCTTCTACATATCCAAACAATTAGTCAACTTGAGCTTAGCTGACTTAAAGTCAAATTTGGGCTTCAAGCTCTTCAGAGCTTTCCAGCTACCAAAGAAAGCTTCCAGTGTGGACTTTTGATGATTGACTGAATGCTAATGTTATTCCATTCAAGGGGGAAAAATCCACTTTACTTTTTATGATGAAAAACGTACTTTTCTTGTAAATCTTAGTTACTTAATTAAGCTAGGAGAAAGCATTTTAATGGGTACCATGTTACTTATGAGCACTTTTAAAATTAAGTGTTTTCTTTTTACTTTCGTGGTAAAATCTTTAAACTATCTTGTTATGAAGGTTGTGTTATTTTACTTTTATGAGCTTGGATAAGTAGCTAAAGTGCTTTCTACTGTATTTTAATTAGAAAAATTTACTTTTTTTCAACTTATTTGTCTTACTGACTATTGCTTGAGAAAATGAAACAAAACACAGGCTCCGATCTAACTTGAACCACTCACTGCAGTTTATTGTAAAGCGCTTTTCATCAACACTAATGGAAAACTTCTTCAGACAACAAGGTACAACAAAGCACTCCTTTTAAAACTAAAGGGTGGCAACATTAACAATCAACTCATACCCTAATTACTCAAAGAATCAATCAATTAAAAAACATAAAAAATCCTGTTACAGAGTTTACACTCAACAACAATTCTGAATAGAAAATGTTAAACCAAAATTATATGTTTCTTACTAAAGCAGCAATCTTATTAAAGCAGCAATCTTATTAAAAATACTCATATATACTACTGTATATAACAGTAATGAATAAATAAATAAATAAATAAATAAACAAGTAAACACTTTAAAATGGACATTGTGTTCCTGTGCAAAACAAGGCAAAAATTATCAAACAACTGTAACTGCCTAAAAGACTGTGTGTGTCAAACAAAAGGTGAAGAGAAAGTGTCCACCTAAAACATCTTGACGAAAAAAATGTATATGTGTATGTATGTGTATGTTAAATGTACAAGAAACTGTTTGTAAGTATAATACATTATGATACACATTTCAACTAATGTAGATGACTAATAAGATAAACAGTATTATTAAGAAC
Organism: Protopterus annectens; assembly: GCF_019279795.1. Taxonomy (NCBI): domain Eukaryota; kingdom Metazoa; phylum Chordata; order Ceratodontiformes; family Protopteridae; genus Protopterus; species Protopterus annectens. Next base: position 1,320,546,918 of record NC_056746.1, on the reverse strand, counting down.
AATTAAAACAGTGTTGTTAAAAAACAATTTTCTTATAAAAAACAAGTCACATAAGTAAACTTCTTAACTTAAGGATGCATGCTAAAGAGGTGACTTCATTTAAGCCAGGTAGAGTATTTGAATTTAACTTAAGTTGCCAAAGCAATTCATGTTTCTCCAATATCAATTGGTAAGGTCCACCCTTAGGACCGAAGGAACTTATAAATGTGAAGTGCATAACTTTTGTAGGTACATTACTACAGGGTTTAGTTTCACAGTAAACCAGCATGAATATAAAGCCAGAGGTAGGTACAATTGTAATTCCTAATCTGTGGTGTACTTAGCTTCCTGTCAGCTGTGTTAAGCATTTTACATAGGAAAAATGGACAGGAAGCTAAAGGATAGGATTTACGAATATGTTTACCACATTAAGAAAAAAAGCACCTCTAACGCTCTGGCTAGACACTGTAGTGAGTACCCCTCTCATTCATTTTTGTTCAAAGGTATAGACCAGGTAGCTTTAGATGGAAAGGGTGGACCTTAGCAATTGATATTGGAGAAACATGAATTGGTTTGGCAACTTAGGTTAAATTCATATACTCTACCTGGCTTAAATGAAGTCACCTCTTTAGCATGCATCCTTAAGTTAAGAAGTTTACTTAGGTGACTTGTTTTTTATAAGAAAATAGTTCTTAACAACACTTTTTTAATTGTTCTTAACAATACTGTTTATCTTATTAGTCATCTACGTTAGTTGAAATGTGTATAGTAACGTATTATACTTACTAACAGTTTCTTGTACATTTAACATACACATACACACACATATACATTTTTTCATCAAGATGTTTTAGGTAGACACTTTCTCTTCACCTTTTCTTTGACACACACAGTCTTTTAGGCAGTTACAGTTGTTTGGTAATTTTTGCCTTGTTTTCCACAGGAACACAATGTCCATTTTAAAATGTTTACTTGTTTATTTATTTATTTATTTATTTAATCATTATTGTTATATACAGTAGTATGTATGAGTATTTTTAATAAGATTGCTGCTTTAGTAAGAAAAGTATAATTTTAGTTTAACATTTTCTATTCAGAATTTTTGTTGAGTGTCAAGTCTGTAACAGGATTTTTATGTTTTCTAATTGATTGATTCTTTGAGTAATTAGGGTAATGAGTTGATTGTTAATGTTGCCACCCTTTTAGTTTTAAAAGGAGTGCTTTGTTGTACCTTGTTGTCTAAAGTTTTCCATTAGTGTTGACGAAAAGTGCTTTACAATAAACTGCAGTGAGTGGTTTAAGTTAGATCGGAGCCTGTGTTTTGTTACATTTTCCAAGTTTCTTTGTCATTTTTCTGGGTTTTAAGTTTTTGGCATCATGGCTACCGATAACAGCTTGGACACTTCCATGGAGTTTCCGGTCCAGTCATCAACAAATTCAGTTGCTGGTGCAAATAACATTTGTAACCTGACCCAACTACTGCACCTTATGAAGGAAAGGCTTGACACTCTATCTTTGCGCATGGACAATTTATCTCAACTAGGCACTGTAGTAAGACTGAAAGTCCCTGCAGCTTTGAACACTACAAGAGGGCTTTCAAATGGTTTGAGTTCTCAAAACAACATAAGTGGTGAAGTGGGATTAAACAGATCTAACACATTGTCTAGCAACATTCCTGCTGGGATTAGTTGCACTGGCAAACTGGTTGGATGTTTTAAAACTACAACCGAGTCCTCCTTGTGGCCTATTGGACTTCCTAATGTTTCTGAGTGATTAAAAGCACAGCTGGATTTTGGAGGTAACAGTACCGATGTACTTGGTGAACGCGCGGCTGAAGGAGGTGAGTCATTCGCAGTTAAATTACAAGAAATTGATCGAAAAATGTTTAAGCTAAAGAAATTACAACTGGAAATCAAGTATCTTGATGAATGTAAAAAACAATATGCAGTTCCGAAGGGTTTATGGTCTTGGCAGTACCCTTCAGCTTTGGAAGCGGGGACTGACTTTTACAACGAGTTGATAGACCTTTTTAACAAACATGGTACTGAGATAATGGATACTATGTGCAAGCATTATTCTATTACCAAAGACTGCTTATCTAAAGATATTACAGAGTTGAACCAGGCCATAAAAACACACCCTGATTTTGTAAGATACCACCACGACTATAAGAGGGTGTTTTCCTCAATTGAACAACAGTTGAGTAAAAATCCTGACGGGAAATTTAAAAAGTTAAGGAGAGACATAAGTGACTATAAGAATGGGGTGGCTTACCCGAAACCACCACCTTCTCAGGATAAAAATATTTTTGGTCACCCTATTACTCAGAATGTTAACCATAACAGTAGGGACACTGATTCTGTTGTTAAGCTGCCCATAGGGGCAGGTCCAGGAGTTAATGAACTTGATTTCTTTGAAGGTAATTGGAGTGACAATATCACGGTAAGCTACCTGGTCAACAATAGAGCCAGTAATGGCCAATTTAATAGTAATGAACTGAAAACCACCAATGGAGGTACAACATGAGGGGCAGAAAAGAGAATCACAAATTCAACAGGTAACCAGTGATCCAGTTGTGTTGTTGAACCGAAGTGGTGACTTTAAAGTGTACAATTTTTCTAGTTTTACGTGCGACCTTGAACTGTGTGAGCTTTTCAGTAAAGGGTTGACTTTTGTACCCGCTCACCATTTTAATTTGGCAGGGGTTCTGATAGACTTAAAACTTTACATTGGGAAGCTGAACGTGGCTCTAATATTTGGTGACAAAGTTATCGATGTTGGTCCTTTAAGGGTGGCGAGTACTTACAACCCACTTATTTGTCCTTCCTTATCTTTGTTTGAACACATGTGCGAGTTCGATTTAAGAAACTTACACAAGGGTGTTAAGAAACATGACATGGTGAACATTACCAAAAACGAGGCTGAAGCCCTCAGCTCCGTTAAATCTTTACCAGTCCGAATTTTGAAACCAGACAAAGGCAGTGGACTGGTGATTATGAACAATGATGACTATGAGACTAGAATGTTGGGAGTGTTGGACAGCGAGATTTATGTAAAATCTAGTATCAATGAAATGAACACTGCACACAACAGTGTTTTTTCCTTTTTTAGAGACTTACTGATTGAAGGTTTGATCAGTGTTGAGGTGTACAATTATTTAGTGATTTTGAAACCAAGAATACCAAACCTGTTTGGATTACCTAAGCTCCTTAAAAATGTCAATGATCCCCCGATGAGAGCTTTTGTGAATGCAAGGTCGTCCATTACTTATGCATGTTCTAAATATGTAGTCCACTTGTTAAAAAAGTATGTAGCCAGAGAAAAACAAATTTGTAAAGACTCCTGGGCCTTTTTGAAAAGTTTAGAGAATTTTGTTTATCATAAGAACATTTTTTTCTTAACAATAGATGTTGTTGATCTTTACTTTTCTATCCCTCATGATGTAGGAATTGAATACATTACTAAGAAATTATTTTATGAGGCTGAGAGTAATGAGATAAGGTTAATCCAGGAGTTACTAGAGATTATCTTAAACAACAACTTTGTTAGTTTTAATGACAACATATACAAACAAGTGGTAATTGTAGCTATGGGTTCGCCATGTGGGGCGAGCTACGCCATCCTGTTCCTAGCTCAATGGGAAAGTGAGTTTCTTTTCAAGAAGATCATTTACAAGAATGTAAAACTTTACAACAGATTTCTGGATGATATTTTTATCATGTTTGAGGGGAGTGCGGATAACGCATGACTATTTGTTGAAACTTTGAACAATAGTACACCTTTTTTGAAATTCACCTTCACCTATGAAGAGAACATCATTAACTATTTAGATGTAGAATTAAAGAGGGATCCTGTAGGTGAAGGGTACTTGGCTAAAATATACAGAAAGCCTATGCACTCGAACACATTGTTGCACTATTCCAGTTGTCACCCATTCCATCAGAAAAGGTCTGTCCTCAAAGGACAGCTGGTAAGAGCTGCCAGGATGACAACTGAGGATACTTCCTTTGAAGATGAATGTACCTGGTTGAAACATATGTTTATGAGTCGAGGTTACCCAGGGAAGATGATTGATGAGCTAGTAAGTGAAGTCCGCTTCAAAAGGTTGGCAGGTTCTTTCAGTCCAATTCTCACTAAGAGGGAACGTATTACTGAGGTAACAGATTTGAATGTGAAAGAAAGGTCGGATGGTTTGGCCCTAACTAAGACTAGCATTACTCCACCAGAGAAATGTTCCACGGTTAAGGAAATAGTGAGTTTTAAGAGGAGTTTCATTACAACCTTTTGTTTGGAGGCAAACTTAATTAAGAACATTTTCAAAAGGAATTGTTTTTTATTGACTTTTGAGAGGGACACAATCCAGAAATTAGTTGACTACCCGGTCATTATTTTTAAGAAGGGTAGAAACCTGAAAAACATTATAGAAAAAATTAGTCCGAAAACTCTTAGGACTGAAAGAACTTATAAATGTGAAGTGTGTAACTATTATAGGTACATTGCTACAGGGTTTAGTTTCACAGTAAGCCAGCATGAATATAAAGCCAGAGGTAGGTACAACTGTAATTCCAAATCTGTGGTCTACTTAGCTTCCTGTCAGATGTGTTCAGCATTTTACGTAGGAAAAATGGACAGGAAGCTAAAGGATAGGATTTACGAACATGTTTACCACATTAAGAAAAAAAGCACCACTAACGCTCTGGCTAGACACTGTAGTGAGCACCCCTATCATTCATTTTTGTTCAAAGTTATAGACCAGGTAGCTTTAGATGGAAAGGGTGGACCTTAGCAATTGATATTGGAGAAACATGAATTGGTTTGGCAACTTAGGTTAAATTCATATACTCTACCTGGCTTAAATAAAATCACCTCTTTAGCATGCATCCTTAAGTTAAGAAGTTTACTTAGGTGACTTGTTTTTTTATAAGAAAATCATTTTAACAACACTTTTTTTAATTGTTCTTAACAATACTGTTTATCTTATTAGTCATCTACATTAGCTGAAATGCATATCGTAATGTATTATACTCACTAACACTTTCTTGTACATTTAACATACACATGCACACACATATACATTTTTTTTCATCAAGATGTTTTAGGTGGATACTTTCTCTTCACATTTTCTTTGACAAACTTAGTCTTTTAGGCAGTTACAGTTGTTTGGTAATTTTTACCTTGTTTTGCACAGGAACACAATGTCCATTTTAAAGTGTTTACTTGCTTACTTATTTATTTATTCATTATTGTTATATACAGTAGTATATATGAGTATTTTTGATAAGATTGCTGTTTTAATAAGATTGCTGCTTTAGTAAGAAAAGTATAATTTTGGTTTAACATTTTCTATTCAGAATTTTTGTTGAGTGTCACGTCTGTAACAGGATTTTTATGTTTTCTAATTGATTGATTCTTTGAGCAATTAGGGTAATGAGTTGATTGTTAATGTTGCCACCCTTTTAGTTTTAAAAGGAGTGCTTTGTTGTACCTTGTTGTCTGAAGAAGTTTTCCATTAGTGTTGATGAAAAGCGCTTTACAATAAACTGCAGTGAGTGGTTCAAGTTAGATCGGAGCCTGTGTTTTGTTAAATTTTCTCAGGTTTCTTTATCGTTTTTCTGGGTTTACTGACTATTGCTGTCAGGCTTTCCCAGGAATGAGGCATCTTTCTCTGTTCGACCATGGAGTAACCTACCACCAGTTCCTCAGTTCTTCCTTCTTCCAGCCATAGAAATAAGAATATTTTCAAACATACTTTTCCACTACAGCAGACCGTTAAATTGCCTCAGTCACAGGTGGGTGATTGTTGTGGTAAAAACTGGCTCCTTGGGCAAATTATCATTTTCTTTGAGTTCCACTGGTGTAGCTCCTTAACCATCTATGGATCAGGGGTTAGACACATCCTCTGTGGCTTTTAGAGATGCCTTGGTGGACAAGGGAGAGACAGTTTTGTCAATCCTGGGAGAAGGGGCAGAGAATGACATTGTCCAAATAGTTGTAACCATTCCTAGTGTGTTTTTGCTGTGAAAAGTGGGTATGTTTATACAGACATTCCTGTCAAAAAGAAACATAAAATGAATTGTATGTCTTCTCTGTCTCAACTATTCTGGACAGAAATAATTTATTGGGCTTAGCTAGGGTTTAGTATAGGCTCTTGACTCTACCTGTATGGCTGTTTCTGATAAAAGAAAAAGAGATTTTTCTTTTTCTGAAGTGATTACATTATTCAAAACACAAAATGATTCTAAAGTACATGTCATGTGTTGTTTCCATAGATTTTTGATTCAGATTTTGTGTAAATTATGGCCTCAGCCTGTTCTTTTTAAGGATTCTTTTTCTTTGAAACTATTTGTAGAATAAGTCAATTGTTTCACTTGGAAAGTAAGTGTTTTTCCATCCCTCAGAATCTAGTATGGCTTGTTCTAACTGTAATTTCCAGAACCTACTCTTATTTATCCTGTTCTGACTGCTTTGGAGGATGTTATTGTCACAGCCTGCAGTTTTCCTGATAGTTAGCCTGCGTCCCTACAAAGCAGATAGACTATCTAAGGTGCCTTAATCTTTTAAGTTTTTATACGCTTATCCCACAGCAGACCCAACAGCTATTGCTTTGGTGAATCCAGCTTCTGCTAAACATTTTTTTTCTGTCTCAATTGACTATACACTGTTTAAAATATGCATACAACTTTGCTGATGCCACCTCCAGGGTTGCTGCACTGGCAATGCTATGAGGAGTTTTGACTGGCTGCATTCTCAAACCCTTCTTGAGAATGTCAAAAATGAAATGTTGAATTTTCCTTTGAATACAAAATTAGTTTTTAGACCTACTGCTGCAGAGGTCATTAAAAAGTTTGATAAGAGAGAAAAACGTGTATTCAAAGGATCACTCAGATTGTTCAGCTCTCCTTTTCTAAGTATGCCAAGGGATTTAATGTTGGGTCCACAACTTTCTTTAAAAAGCCAAAAAAAAAAAAACAAAACAAAAAAAAAAAAAACAGTCCCAACAAGACTACTAGAAATATTTTTATTGACTTTACCAGAGCCTTTAATTTTGTTGATCACTTGTTTCTTCAAGACCATCTTACTGAAATGGGCAATAGTGATGACACCCTGCCCCAATTAAAAAAAAAATGTACCTCTCTAACTGCCACTTTCAGTGAATTTCAATTCTCCTTCTCCAGAAAGGTGCCCCCAAGGATCTGTTCTGTCACCCCTCCTCTTGTCTGTCAACATTAACAAACTTCCTTTTGACTTACCTCATCTTCCTCTCGTACTATGCATTAATGACAAAGTCCTATTCCACTTCAACCAGTCTGCCTCTTCTCTTGAAATTCAATTTCATACTGATTTTCATGCAATTATTCAATGGTAAAATGATAAACAATTACTGCTGAACTCCTCTGAAACAAAAAACAATGCTTTCTGGCACTAGGCAAAAGCATACTTCTATCTACAAGCCTCTAAAAATGTTGATAATCTTAATAACACTATAAAAATGTCACTACATTCAAATACCGAGGCATTTTGTTGGGCACCATCCTAAATGTCTACCTCCACCTATTGCCTTCTTCTAATTGTTGTAGCATCTTAAAGAAAAGTATCAGCCATTCAGTCTATCGCAAATGCCATTTACAGATTCATCACTGTCTCTCTCCTCACAACTGCAAAACCACTGGAAAACAAAACAAATGGGGTAACTGTGAAGCAACATGCTACATTTCTACTTGTCTCTCAACTATTGAACTTTATCAACAATGAAACATTCCTCCCTATAGCCACCAAAGTATTCACTGGTCACCAACATGCAACTTTAAAAACCTTAAACCAGTCATGTCCTCTCCTCCAAACACTCCAAACTAGGCTTCACTGCACAGACCATGCTTTAGCAGTCCTTGGTCCCAAATTGTTGGGATCTCTCCTTTCTTTTCTTAAACTTCATTCCCCTTACCTTATTTCCAGTTGTAAATAAAGGCATATTTCAAGATGAAAGGAAAATGCAACTGCTATATAATTTAACTTCTTCAGGGTCTATATTAGAATGTCGACAGGGCAAAAGAGCGAACACCCTTACATCAGCATCTTAAATAAAACGATAAATAAACAGAGATCTCTCAGGGTAAGGTACCTGCTATGTCTGCAAACGAAAAATTTCAACATCAAGGTGCAGGTACTCCACGACTATCGAAGCCAACCATCAAGCAAAAAAAAATATCAAAAAAATCAAATATTTTCTACTTGAACAGCAAAAAACTTTATTCCATGGGTTGTTAGCGCTTTCGCGAGTACTCTGGACGCTTCTTCAGACTTTAATAAAGCACTTCATCACTTTTGTATTTAAATACAAATCAATTAAACAGTTAACCAATGAAAGCCTTTGTGTGAAAACATAACTATAAAAAGTCAGAAACTTCTAAATAGATAAAAAGTCAGAAACTTACATTGTGAAAATTAAAAATTCAAAAATCAACATTGACACTAAAATGAATATAGTAATAGATTATTACTGTTATTAACATTTCAGATGGCAAATAGCATATGAATATTTATTAAAAACACAAGAGCATATAAAAACAGCATGTGATAAAAAACATTTCAAATATATGAAACTACTGAAAAACTTCTAAAAACACATGTTCCTACTAACACCAAGAGACATGAAAAAGTCAAATGTATAGCAATAAATAACTGCTAATGCTTCAGCTGACGTCTGACTAGAAAGGGTTTCAAAGTAACCCTCTCATTGAGGCCATGTCCTTCATCTGCTTTCATTGTGATGATCCATTTACTTTCTTCCCTTTCAGTAAAGTTACTAACATTCCCTAATCTCAATGTGGTGTGTATCAATTCAATAACTAAGAACTCAAAAGTGTGTGTGGTGCCTTGCGATAGAACATGTCTAGCCAGTGCGTTCCTGTCATTCTCCCTGTTAATCACATATAAATGCTCTCTAACTCTTTCCCTCAACGTTCTATTCGTCATACCGGCATAGAAAGCCTGGCATTTGGTGCAGATGGCTAAATAAACTATGTTCCTTGTCCTACAGTCTGCATAATGATCAAATTTGTATAGCACACCTGTGTCCGGGTGCCTGAAGTTATTCCTGCCCAGTATGTATTTGCACTGATTGCAACTGCGACATGGAAAGGTACCTACTCTAACAGGAAGGGAAAGGGTTAGAGAGCATTTATATGCAATTAACAGGGAGAATGACAGGAACGCACTGGCTAGACATGTTCTATCGCAAGGCACCACACACACACTTTTGAGTTCTTAGTTATTGAATTGATACACACCACATTGAGATTAGGCAATGTTAGTAACTTCACTGAAAGGGAAGAATGTAAATGGATCATCACAATGAAAGCAGATGAAGGACATGGCCTCAATGAGAGGGTTACTTTGAAACCCTTTCTAGTCAGTCGTCACCTGAAGCATTAGCAGTTATTTATTGCTATACATTTGACTTTTTCATGTCTCTTGGTGTTAGTAGGAACATGTGTTTTTAGAAGTTTTTCAGTAGTTTCATTTATTTGAAATGTTTTTTATCACATGCTGTTTTTATATGCTCTTGTGTTTTTAATAAATATTCATATGCTATTTACCATCTGAAATGTTAATAACAGTAATAATCTATTACTATATTCATTTTAGTGTCAATGTTGATTTTTGAATTTTTAATTTTCACAATGTAAGTTTCTGACTTTTTATCTATTTAGAAGTTTCTGACTTTTTATAGTTATGTTTTCACACAAAGGCTTTCATCGGTTAACTGTTTAATTGATTTGTATTTAAATACAAAAGTGATGAGGTGTTTTATTAAAGTCTGAAGAAGCGTCCAGAGTAGACACGAAAGCGATAACAACCCATGGAATAAAGTGTTTTGCTGTTCAAGTAGAAAATATTTGATTTTTTTGATATTTTTTTGCTTGATGGTTGGCTTCAATAGTCGTGGAGTACCTGCACCTTGATATTGACATCTTAAACAAAACCACTAAATGTCGAATGGCTAGACCAGCTGTTGTTTTTCACTGGGAAAAAAATCACTGGGCCATTTTTGGGAATTTGCCATTTCCTCCACTGCAGTGTGATCTCAGGGTTGGTATATTTAAGTAGGGGGGTGTGAGGTGAAGCCCCCCACTTTAATTTGTCTGTGTTTTTTTTTTTTTTTTTTTAATTGATCCAGCAATTTTTTTCCCTGAGGAAAAAAAATCACTGTTTTGGCCATTTGAGATATAGTGGTTTCGCTTAAGATGTGTCAATGTAAGGACATTCGTTCTTTTGCCCTGTTGACATTCTAATATAGACCCACTTCTTCATACCCTCCTTCTCTCTACATATCTTGCTCTGACTCAACTTTTTTTATTGTGATTCTTTCAACATGCCATCCCTGATTTCCACTCTGTATATAATGCAGGCATATATTTGTATTTTGTCAGTCACTCTCTATATAATGTTGTCTATCAATTACCTATATATACCCTCAAATCAACTATTGCATATGATATATTGCATTTAGCCTTTAACTCTGTATATAATGTCATGTATCTATTGTGTTTACCCTGGGCTGAGTCTGAAATAGATCCAGTGTGATCACTGCTCTACCCTGATGAACAAATTTAAAATAAAATTAAATAAAAAAAAATGACCTGGCATATAGCTTTTTAGTATAATATCACTCTACAGGCATTGTACGTACTGTCAGAGAAAACGGTGTGGCAAACAAGCTTAGCAAGATGAAGACAGAACTTCACAAATAAAAATTGAGTCAGAGGGTTTTCAAAGAATTAATCCAGCAATGGGGGATACCTCAAATGGATTTTTTTACCTCCATTCATGACAATCATTTGGAAAAAAAATCTGTTCTAGGACTCTCTGCAAGAAAGACTGGAAAACAGATGTGTTTTCTTTTCCTTGGACAGGAATGCTCCTGAATTATTTTCTACCCATTCCACTAATATTCAGGGTAATTTTGAAGATTTTTTTTAAATGACCAGGGGAAATTACCACAAGCTTCCTCTATGACTGGATTTACTCACACAAGCCCAAGAGTTTTTTACACAGCCTAAGTCCCGATCCCAACAACTGCAATTGACTGCCTGAATTATAGAATTTTAATACCAATAAGGAACCTTTCTTTTTTCCTGAGGATGTTCAGCAGATATTAATTCAGTCAAGTAAGACTGCTACTATAAAATCATATATTGGCAAATAGAAAATGTTTTCTATTTGGCTTCAGGCAAAGAACCAGCACCTATTTAGAGCTACTGTTTCTCTGGTCCTACAGCAATTGTGTGATTTACTATCCACTGGCCTGTTTTACTCCTCTGTCAGTGTTTATTTATCTGCCATCTCAGCATGTTTGACCATGGATCCCCCCCATTCATTGCAATCTCATGTGAAAATATTTTTGAAAGTGGTGTTATACTAGAAGCCGGCTTGGAAACAGATGGCTTCTCCTTGGGATCTTAATTTTTTGTTACAAAAACTGACTCCTATTCTATTTGAACCAGGTCATCAAGCAGACTTGAGGTTCTTAATATGGAAAACAGTCTTACTAATCGTTCTGACCTCTTCAGGAAGATTATCTGAGATGCAAACTCTCATGGTGGGTCAACCTTATCTCATTTTCAAGAAAGGAAGAGTTCCCTTAAGAGCCAATCCTTCATTTATGCCTAAAATGGTACCTGAGTTAACCTTATGCCAATATATCCTTGTCCCTCTTCTTCATTGCAAAACTAAAAACGAGGGAGAAAGGATACTCCATGCCTTGGATGTCTGGAGAAAACTCTAGTAAAATCCTGAGAGAACCAAATCTTTCTCAACTTCTGATCAGTTGTTCAGTTCTTCTCAATATAATAAAAACAGGGTAGCCTGTCTCAAACCAGACTATTTCAAAACAGTTGACTCAAATTATTACTTTTTGTAACACCCACCAACAAAACAATTTCTAGCAGGGCCTTGGATTCATCTGTGACTTTTTTTTGGAAAGGGTTAAATTCCAGAAATATTCTAGAAGCAGCAACATGGTCCTCTGTACACACTTTTACTAAGCACTATAAACAAGAATTCCTTCTTCAGGTCTAGGACAAGCTTTGCTAGGGCAATTCTCCAAGGGCCCCTGGGTACCTATCCTCCAACCTTCCAGTCATGGTAAGCTATGGGAATCTATCCATAAAGCTTAGACTACTGCAGTAGTAATCCTTATTAAGAACAAAATCCAGCTGTGTAAATAAACTTATCATAACAGTAGGTGTTCAAATGATCACTGCTGCAATAGCCAGACCCTTCCTCCATCATACTGTATTTTTGTGTACCGGGGTGTGGACTTTTATTGTTATATTCCTAGCACTGTCCTCTCAGGGCTTTGCCCTCACTCTGTTTGTTGGTATGAATTCTCTGAAGGGCTTGGAGCACAAACCTGACTTTTAGTCAGATCAGCTCGAGCTGACTAATGGTTTAGAGACATGGAAGGTGCCACAATGGCTTTGCAAGCTGACTGGTTGTTATATCCTTAGTAAGATATAACCCATATAGCTTAGGCTACTGTAGTATTGGGCATTCAAACTTCTAATGTTCTGGTAAGTTTACTTACACAATTGTACTTTCTTATTCCTTTTCTCTTTGAACAGAGCAATATTATTTAATGGTGAACGTCTTTCTCAAGATTCATAAACATCTCTGGACCCCATATATGGCAAGATTGCAAATATCTTATTCATGAAGTAAAACATAATCTCTTTTACTGCTGTGATATTAAAGTGCATTGTATATGTTAGCATTTCAATGAGCTTTAAAACTGCTGCCAAGTTACTGTAGCAGGTATTTCAAAACTTAGGGCAGTAAAATTCAGACAACATTATAAAGGCATTCAATTAGTGAAGCATCTCACAGAGGAAAACAATCTCTAGAATTGGCTTTACTAGTTTAATAGTGAGGAGAAATGTCAGTGCATCTAAAGTAGAGAAAGGTAGCATTAAGATTCGAGAGACACTAGACTTCTCCGTCTTTTCAAACATAAGGTGCATTTAAGTAAGTTAATGGGGTATGGTGATGCCATTTTCCAAGGAGACATTTATAATGCTGGTAAAACCCTTATAATTATTCTAAAATTAAAAGGCAGTCTGCCTTTTTGTTATATAACATGGTATGATATATTAAAGACAAACTGTATGTGTTGTAGGCCTTGCGTGGCCAGGCAATTTGGATTGTAACAAGCAATCATTTGACTACAATTATAAAATTCTATTAATTTAATATTTTTCTATTTAGTACTATTATAGCCTACAAAATAGAAAAAGTAAGTGTTTTTCAAATGTAGCATGAAAAAAATAAGTTGGTCACTTAACTGTTCGGCTTATTGTCACACTGCTTTTTTGTTCTTAAGAAATTTTGAAAATTCATATGCGTTATCATTGTTCCACACCCTAGTTAGCTGTTACATATTCCTATCTGTTCAATTTTTGTCTAGATTAGACAATTATGAATAAAATAGTTATTCTTTGTGTTACTCCTCCAAAGCATGCATACAGCTAGTAGAGAACATTGCATGGACCTGAACCCAAAGCACTCAATAACCACTATCTCAAAGTCAGTGTGTTGTAGCTTGTGGAGCCTGATGCTCATACAAAAATCAAATATGGGTTTGGGTAAGCAGCCATGGGGAGGGAGTGGGAGGAAGAGTTAGGAGGGTTAATGAGTGGGAGCGGGACTTTAGGGATAGGGAGCAGGAAGGGAGTCTTAGGGTTAGGGAGTGAACTGGGAATTTGAGATTAAGAAGGGAGAGTGGAGTTTTAGGTTAAAGGATCAAGGTTTGGGATTCGTGTGGGAGTTTAGGGTTAGAGTTTAGGTTTTGGTTGGGCTATACAGCTTTACAGGAGTGAGGGTAGATGGGGGGGATTTATATTACCAGTATAAAAAGGTTATAACATTGAGTACTAAAACATTGACACATAAAGATCAAACTGTCTAAATGACAAAATACATTTACAGCGAAAACTGTCATATTGAAATGTCATTGTTGGCCAAATCTAACCAACTGCAGCGTGAACAGCTGATACTCACTTTTTTTATGTTTTTCACCATTAACCCAGGCTCACGATGTTGGCCAACTATTGTGCTTCGATGTTTTGAATTTCACTGTAAAGGTATTTCGGAGTTTAGACACTTTGCTGTTTATGTGTTGATATGTTAGCACTCGATGTAATAGCTTTTCAATCTGATAATAATATAGACTCAGATGGGCTATGTATAAATGGGAGAGCAGTTATTAAGAGTTCGAGCACCTGCTTGAAAAAGCAAGTAGCAGTGAGCAAGTGTGTCACAAGCTGCCTGCGTGTGAGTACTTAAAGTACACCAAGCTAGTACCCACAGAAGTAACACATTAGTTTTATGTGAATGATGGTTATGGGAGTTTTTCTGGTCTCCCTGTTAATTTCAGGAATGATATAACTTTACATTCAGCTGACATTCTTTTTGTAATACTTGTGACTCATATGTTCTCAAATTTGTATTCATTCATTTATTTTCTCAGATTTCCAGGATAGCCCTGTACTGCATGCATTATCTTAACAGCTTCATGCAAAATAGAAAGACAGCCTTGGGTCACTTTTATCTTTCTGCAGAGAAAGTAGAAATAAATAACTTATGTTTTTATCAATTCATGTTATTCAAGCCAAAGCTTTTAATCAAGAGTACAGACTCTCTCACCTCACTCCATCTTCACCGACTGAAAGCCCAACAAACATTTTAATATAAATCCTGTTTTCTATGTCCTCTAGCTATCTGATATCTCCCTCTAAAATAATATTAAAATGCTATAAATCCATTGTCATCACTGCCTTTGTCTGGCTCTTCTTTTTTGATATGAAACTGCATTTGCTATCAAGCCATTAAAATTACATATGTAAGAGAAATACCTAGAAATAAATCAAACTGAAGAATGATTTGGTTGACTGCAATAATGTCTATATGCACACAATTGTAAGCTGTAATGCAGTCCAAACACATCTTCAAAGAAGAAGAATCTAGCATATCCATCTTTTTCATTATATTCTCTCAATTTCCATCAATTCTGACAACACTAGTTTCATTAGGATTACGTATCTGTAATTAATGAAATGAGTTCAGCTGTAATACAGCTTACAAAGCTTTATTGTAGTTACTTTAAACAGTCCTGTAAATTGCTGTTGTTTAAGTAATAATATAGCCTAAGAAACCATATACAAGGAACATGCTTATTAAAGAAAACAAGCAAATCAAATTAGTCCCTTAACAGCTCAGATTTGCCTAACCATAAAATAAACACATGTGAAGGCAAAATGAATGTGAGAGGATATGAGGCAGTAAAACCTCTATGGTATTTCAGCAATATAAAATAAGAAACCTTTTAGAGCATGTGTGATGTGGTGCAAGTGTTTACCTTCTCCTCTTGACTGTCTGATGAATTCACCACCGTAACAGGTACAAGCAAGCAAAATCTGAGAGTAAAGATACCCAATGTTAGAAGTCTAAACATCAAAATGCATTCACTCAAGGCACTCCATAAAATGGAGAACATCGACATCTGTGCAGTGACAGACCTGGTTCAAGGCTCCAGAGAGACCTTTGCATTATCAGGCTATAATTCATACCACACCTTACGGTCACCTAACCTGGACCAAAACACTAAATGCAGAGGCATGTCCATATTAATTAAGGATGTCCACACCTCCAGGCTAGTTGCTCAGCATAATGCATCTGAGATTATCCAAGTGCAACTAACTCTGGGTAAGACCGCAATCCAAATTGTAACTTTCTACAGATCCCCCACCATGCCCCAGAATTCCAATAACTCATTTCTTGATACACTAGAAAATATTAGGGTACAACCCAACATCCTCATAATGGGTGATTTGAACTACCCCACCCATAACTGGGAAAACTACTCATGTACCAACTCTTTTGCTCAACGTTTTCTGGAATTCATAAATTCCAATGCCTTGGATCAACTTATACACACCCCCACCAGGGGCAGCAATATCATAGAACTGGTCATTACCAACATGGGCAATCAGTGTTCCAAACCAGAGGTCAATTCCTCATTGGTCAGATCCGACCACAAGCTAATCACCCTAGACATCAACATCCCGCTCCCACCACCCATTATGAAAACCACCATAAAAAATTTCTCCAAAGCCAACTTCATGCTTCTTAAGACTGAAGTGGCAAACTTCACGACACCCATGCAGATGGACAATAGAGGTACAACTGCTAAATCCTACACAAATGCACTTTATAAGCACTTACACAAGTGCATGGATTGTGCTATCCCTAACAGAACCAAGATGCTATCCTCCAAAAAAAGGAAGCCGATCTGGTGGTCCCCTGACATAAACAAACTCTACAACAGAAGAAAGAAACTGTTGCAAAAAAGAGTAAAATCCCATAATTGGAGGAACTCCCTGGCCAGCCTCAGTAAGAAGCTGAGATCCCTCATAAAATCCTCCAAAGCTAGTTACGAAAACAAAATTGCCACTGATTCTAAAGACAGCCACAAACCGTTCTATAGCTATGTCAAGAATCTCAATGGCAACACTCAGATCTGCCCTGAGTTACAGCACAATGACACTAAATATACAGAACCAACCGATATTGCCATCATCCTGGCAGATAGGTTCAGTGCCAACTTTACCCCTCTCTCATCCCCTAAAAGACCCATCTCTATATCGGAAGAATGCAAATTTCATGTAATCTCGGCTGCACAGGTAAAAACCACACTCTCCAAAGCCAAGAACACAGTATCCATGGGACCTAACAACATCCGAGGCTGCGTTCTACATGAACTACAGAATGGACTGGCACCCCACCTAAGCACCATGTTCAGTCATAGCCTCACTCAATGCCGCACAGTGACGGTTATCCCACTACACAAATGGGGAGCCACCACGGATCCCAGGAACTACCACCCCATTAGCCTAATTAGCCCGGTCTGCAAAGCCATGGAGCGTATCATCATGGAACTTATAAAAAAAGACATTGGTAATCTCTAAACTCTGGACCCCTCCCAGTTCGGGTTTGTAAAAGAAAGATCATATCTCCTAAACCTGATAGACTTCCTTGAAGCAGTCATCAAAGCCATAAACGAGGGTAAGGTGGTTCACACAGCCTATCTAGATCTCGCCAAGGCTTTTGACACCATCCCCCACTATGGAATTATAGATAAACTCACTAAACTAGATATAAATCCCTATGTCACAATATGGGCTGCCAGCTGGCTCACTGACAGAACCCACACTGTGAAAGTAGCAGACTCCAAATCCGACTTCAGACCAGTGACAAGTGGAGTACCACAGGGTTCAGTCTTGGGTCCTCTCCTGTTTGGTATCTACCTTTCTAAAGTACAGACTAACACAGAAGGTCTTTGGTTAATGAAGTTTTCAGATTACGGCAAACTAGGAGCTATAATCAAAACTCCTAACGATGTGGGCATCCTACAAAAGGGCCTCACTGAGACAGATGCCTGGTGTCAAAGCCATGCCTTAAGCTCAATGCCAAAAAGTGCATTGTTATCCCCTTTGGTAAAAACTCTGTACCCATGAGCTATCACATAGATGGTAGTCTACTTAACACCGAAAGTGTTATAAGAGACCTTGGGACACAGGTGGACAGTAGTCTCTCCTTTGATAATTACATCACCACAGTAGTCAGGAAATCCTTCTACGTGGCACACCTCATCACAAAAGGTTTCTCATCCAGGAAAAATGAGGTCATTGTTCCCCTCTACTCATCACTCTTTAGACCCATTATAGAGTACAATGCCCCTTTTGGTATGTACCTCACAAGACATCTACAACAACTGAAAAGGCCGCAGAAGTGCCTCACAAAGAGGATTACTGGCCTTAAACAGATGCCATACGCAGACCGTCTCAAAATAATCCAGCTTTACTCCTTCACATATCGCCTACTCAGAGGCAATATCTGCCTAACATACAAAGCTATGTCAAACCCAGAGCTGTTGGACATGCTCCACTTAAAGAAATCCTAATCCCTCCGAGCTACACACTCTAGAGACCTAAATCTTGTCACCACAATAAACAGAACATGCCGGAGGGATAGATTCCTATCCCAGAGACTTCCCATACTCTGGAACAAACTACCTATCTATATCAAACAAAGCTCCTCATTAGCACTCTTCAAGAAAAATTGTGATGATTGGATGGGAAATAGGAAATTCATCCCAGGGATCACCTCTGGAGCTCTACTCGACAGGGGCACAGGAAAATAATTTTCTTGGGTGGCGAAATCCAGAGTACCTTTTTGGCTAGGCTTATATAGACCTTAGCGCCAATAGCCTAGCACCTACCTATGCACCTTTGAAGTGATGTTAGAACAACTAGAAACTTTTTTTTTTCACTACAAGTTTTGCAAAGCAAACAAAACTGATGACTTGAATTTTGTTATTATTTGAGTAGCTTTTGGCCATTAACAGATTTGAGGTTTTCAACTGAAGCAAAATATATTTGTACATTTATTTATTTATTTATTTGTTTGTTTGTTAATTTAAGTCACTGGATGCAAGTACTCCTTTTCAAGGGTGACCCAGAAAATTGTCTGGTTAAGTGACTTGCTTCGTGTCACATAATAAACAAATGAAGGCTGATAGAATCAAACCCTGGACTACAGTAAGTAACTCATTTACAGTGCATAGCATTAATCCTTTGTGTTGCACTTCTGAGATACAGTCTTTGGAAGGAATCATAATACAAGATAATCTTATTTAAAACAAAACGTCTGCAAAAGGTACAGTAAACTGTCAGTTAACCGGAACTCAAGCCACCGGCACTCTCAAGCAATTGGCAAACAATATCGAAGAAATACAGTAAAATTTTCATGTGTTGCACTTTCTGTTTCCCCCCCATAGAAACACACCTTACATTTTCAGAGTTTTAAAGTTTTAAAAAGGAAGATAGGAATAAATTCCCTCACTCCACAATATGAGAACAAGTCAAACCAAGCAAATAGTTTAGGGTACAGCATTAGTCAGGCCTATTTTTAAAAGTAACTCTCAAGCAACCAGAAGCTACAGTTATCTGGCATCTGCCAGTCCCTGTGGGTGCTAGTTAACTGAGAGTTTACTGTATGTAGATGCCACTATTATATTAGAATTGATAGAAGTAAAGAATTTCTGGTCAACAGAGAATTTGATGTCTACTAATGATATGAAACACTATGGTGTAAGTATTTATTTATATGTTACATTTCTAACTTGGTAAAAGCATATACAGAACAAGTGTAACATGACAAAGGTGAGTGCGCACTCATGTCCAGCAATCATAACAGAATGTTAAGATAATTGAAAAAGCTTTCACACAAAAAGCAAAACAAGGATCACCTTATCTATTTTGAAAGTGTATGTATGGAACAAAATTACCAATATTAAATATGTAATAACTAATACTCCAGTTGAACCTCAAGATTAAAGGATGAAAGGCACCACTGATATATTTTAGTTTGAATTATCTTGGCAGTTAAATTATAGTTTGAAGCATTAGAGTGAAAATCAACTACAATGTAAAAAGTGAAAGCAATCCAGGCAGCTTAGATTCTAGACTGATAAAATATGTTGCTGAAGTTTGTAACTCAGTATTAACTGTTGCATGTTTTTCTGTATAAAAGTAGGTGAATGGGAAAACATATGTCGTAAACAGTTATCCAGTTAATAGAGTTGCTGTAATGAGATGGAAGTATTGTTTTTTTCCAAAAGGTAAAAAAAAAAAAAACCTCACAGATAGATTTTTGGGACACCTATCCTTATTAAAAATTCAAAGATACAAAGTGGAAAAACTATATGCACACCCCGTAACATCAGGAAAATGTATACAGCTTAATGCAAGCAATGGAAGATAACACTCCAAAATTCATTCGTTATACTTTTTAAAAGTCTAACTTTCCTTTATTCACAAATAGACATGTTTATGCTATAATTATATGTCAAAAGTCCAACAACCTGGCATTATTTCCATGTCTGTGTTGCACACTGGATGAAAATGCAGCAGTTCAGCATAGTTATATCAGAACAAGCCATTGGGCAATGCATTTTGTGGTCATTTTAATTTAGGGATTTGGGCTTGTTTGGTTTATGCAGCTTCTGTTTCACTTCAGACCCTGACTCATCAGCCTGTAGTAGTAATGGCATTAGAAACAGGTGCCCAAGTAGATGGTTTTAGATGTTTCTGCAGTCATTTTGTTGTTCATGCATTCTGTCTTGTGAACTCATAGATGGTTCATAGGTTGATAGGTTGGTACTAGGCTATCAGCTTTAGGGTCTATACAAGCCTAGCCATAACAATTCCCTGGCTATTTCTTCCCACACAATTTACTTCCCTGGAACCCTGTCTAACAGGGTGACTGACGTGATCCCTGGGGTGAATTTCCTTTCTCCCATCCAATCATCAAGGTTCCTTTTGAAGAGGGCCAAAGAGGCACTCTGCTTGACATGTATGGGAAATCTATTCCAGAGTCTGGGGAGTCTCTGGGTCAGGAACCTATCCCTCCAGCATGTTTTGTTTATTGTGATGACAAGGTTTAGATCCCTGGAGCGTGTGGCTCTGAGGGATTGGGATTTCTTTAAGTGTAGCATGTCCAACAGCTCTGGATTTGACATGGCCTTGTATGTTAAGCAGAGATCGCCTCTGAGTAGACAATATGGGACAGAGTATAGCTGGAGTTTTTTAAGGTGGTCAGCATAGGGCATCTGCTTTAGGCCTGTGATTCTTTTAGTGAGGTATTTCTGCGGCCTTTCCAGTTGTTGCAGATGTCTTGAGAGGTACATACCAAACGGTGCGTTATATTATATAATGGGTCTAATGAGGGATGAGTACAGTGGGACAATGACCTCCTATTTTCTGGATGAAAAGCCCTTAGTGATGAGGTGTGCCACATAAAAGGATTTCCTGACTGTTGTGGCAATGTGGTTATCGAAGGTGAGACCACTGTCCACCTAGGTCCCTAAGTCTCTTATCACACTTTCGGTGTTTAGTGTACTGCCACCTATATGGTAATTCGCGGGTACATTTTTTTCCCAAAGGGGATAACTATACATTTCTTGGCATTGAGCTTGAGCCCATGGCTCTGGCACCAAGCATCTGTTTCTGTAAGGCCCTTTTGTAGAGTATCCACATCATTTGGGGATTCAATAATGGCTCCCAGTTTGCAGTCATCTGCAAACTTTGTTAGCCAGAGTCCCTTAGTGTTGACTTGTACTTCAGAGAAATAGATGCCAAACAAGAGTGGTCCAAGGACTGAACCCTGAGGTACTCCACTTGTCACTTGTCTGGAGCTGGATTTGGAGTCAGCTACTTTTACAGTTTGGGTTCTATCAGTAAGCCAGTTAGCAACCCATTTGGTGACGTAGGGATTAATGCCCAGCTTAGTAAGTTTTATCTATGATTCCAGAGTGGGGGATGGTGTCAAAGGCCTTGTCAAGGTCTAGATAGGCCCAGTGAACTACCTTACCCTTGTCCATGGCTCTGGAGACTGATTCGAAGAAGTAAATCAGGTTCAGGAGACAAGAGCGGCACTTCACAAACCCAAACTGGGTGGGGTCCAGTGTTTGCAGGTTGCCAATGTCTTTGTTTATAAGTTCCATGATAATACGCTCCATGGCCTTGCAGATAAGGCTCCTCAGACTGATGGGACGGTAGTTTCCAGGATCCAAGATGGTCTGCAGTACAGGTTGCCATTTTGACATCTAATATTGCTGGAGGAGGTAGGGTCTGCATCCTGATCACATTGGCATAGTTCTTGTATATACAGCATGGAGTAGCAGTCTTGGTGTACTTAGAGGACACTGACTGTGCATGCAAGCTACTGCACAGCATCAAGGGTTCAAATGCACTGATGCAAGTGTGAGAATGACATCTGCTTGTGAAATTGTGCTCTAACTCACTAAATAATGGCTTCAATCAGTGAATCTGACCTGCAGTCAGAGTTAACATGATGCTGGTAGA
Source organism: Protopterus annectens (assembly GCF_019279795.1). NCBI lineage: Eukaryota > Metazoa > Chordata > Ceratodontiformes > Protopteridae > Protopterus > Protopterus annectens. The sequence goes on along the minus strand of NC_056746.1, from coordinate 1,320,524,959 downwards.
TGGACTCCAAACCGTTTCTGAGGTTATTGAAGTCTGTTAGCAAACTGTGTTTAGTCTGGGAAAACAATACAAGCTTAAAACAGAGAGATATGTAAGTTATTCAGTGTTGATATCTGTCTATAACAAGAAATGTTCAGAAACTGGTAAAACTATACTGTACTTCAGAATTAACAATAGGATTAGTGAACCGTTTTCATTTGTAAAACACAGTTTAAAAATGCACCAATTGAACTATAATAAAATAATGTATATAGACTAGTTGAATGTATTACTTTTGAACTAAGCAACTAAAAATAATACATTATATATTGACATGGATTCGTTAAAATCACCAGTGTGGGTATAGTTTAACTGCTTCTTGCAAGTGCAGTTTCCAGCTGGTTGTAATGTTATAAGGTATCACATTCCAAAGACTATTGTAAATCTATCTGTGAAGGCCTGGATCTCAGATGTTTTGTGTATAAAATCAGTCGCCTGACAGTCTAGTTGAATATTTTGGAGAAATTTTTTAGCCAGTAACAAGAGAAGATTATGGTACACAGGCATGGAGGGGAACAGCCAAGTAAAATCTGTAAAATACTAAAGCCTCACACCATGCCTTTGGGTGGCATTAACAAATTGCAATCTATAGGCTCTCAATTATATTCAAGAATGGTCTGACCCTGTCCCTGAGGTGCTCTACACTTGGGAGGGGTACTGGACAGGAAAAGAAGACTTCTGAGATTTGTCATGTGGCTACCTGCCAGGTAGCTGTTAAACTAATTTACAACTCTTCAGTTAAGGCATTCTGTAAAAATGCTGTGATTCAGACTGTACAACTTGATCTCCAGAGTCACACAGATTAGGGCAGGTTAATCTATGTATGTATGGATTATTTTGTATATGACAACCAGGTAAATGAGTTGGCCAAGGTAACCATTTCCAGTCAAGACTCTAGCCACATGGATTAGATCATGCAATATAGAGAACACAGGGAAAATATATGCAAATCAAATATATAGTATAGAACATGTAGATGCAATATACAGATAATATAAAGAATGCACATAAAAAATAAACATGTATAAAAAAAAAATGGAACCTCTGTGTAGCAGTGTTGTTTAATGTTTAGTGTGTAACTTATTTATTTCTATTTGATAACAGGGTAGGTGGACTAGAAGCAAGACTCTTTGCAGCCACAACCCAGACGACTTTGAAGTCATCAACAATATATATGACTATATATTCTGCATTGAATGTTACAACTGTGGATTACCAAATGTGTGGATAGTACGATGATAAGTGATCAGCAATATATATATATATATATATATATATATATATATATACACACACACACACACACATACACACACATACACACACACATATATATATATGTGTATGTGTGTGTGTGTGTGTGTGTGTGTGTGTGTGTGTGTGTGTGTGTGTGTCATAAATGAGTAACTCTCAAGAAATTTAGATACTATGTTTCAATGAATTAATTAACATGCATGAGTTACTACAGAATTACCACTAGGGTTATATAATAATTTTAGAAAGTGAGTATGTACAATATTAGCCATAATAAAAATGGAATGAGATGAATAGGTAGAAGGGCAGGAAAGGGTGATTCCTTATTCTTTTGCCTGTCCATGGACGTTAGTCAGCTAGGAAGACAGGTGCTCACTGAGAGGTATCCAATATACTGTAAGCAGACTCTGAAAGGAGTTCCAAAAAGATATGCATCTGGAGTGTTTCTCCCCGGGCCTCCTCTGAAAATAGGCTCTGTCCTAGATCGGACTTTCCTGGAAAACAGATGTTAAATAAATAAATACAGTGAGTGAATTACATCTGCTGATTTGAGAATGCTCTGCTTTGGTCATTCGGCTGCAGTTGTAAGATAGTAGCCAACAATAATTATTAGGAACATTTAGAAACCACTGAATTAGAGGTGGTGGTGTTCTTGAAAGAGTTATGCTAAGGCACCAGTACGGCAGCAATGAGAGGTCATGAAGGTCAGAAGAAATGGAAGCATCCTCAAGGGTCAGATGGCAGACTAGTACAATTACTACAAGAAAGCAAGAAGGACATTCCCAAAAGAGTGATTCCAGGCAACCCCTGGTGTCAGGACCATTACAAAAGCCTTGCTCAGCTGAAGTAGCTGCAGGCAATAAATTGATTTATCTGCATAATAAGGATGGGGTACACATTTATACAGGGCATGTGCAGAACTTATACATTTATACAGGGCATGCCAGAACTTACACATTTATACAGGGCATGCACATAACTTACACATTTATACAGGGCATGTGCAGAGCTTACACATTTATACAGGGCATGCCAGAACTTACACATTTATACAGGGCATGCACAGAACTTACACATTTATACTGAGCGTATGCAGAGCTTACACATTTACACAGGGCATGCACAGAACTTCATTTATACAGGACATGCACAGAACTTACACATTTATACAGGGCATGTGCAGAACTTACACATTTATATAGGGCATGAGAAGAACTTGCACATTTAAATGGGGCATGCTCAGAACTTGCACATTTATACAGAGCATGTGCAGAACTTAGAGTTATGTAGGGCATATGCAGAACTATCTGCTGCCATCTCACAGGGTTCTGATACCAGCAACAGCTCAGAATCAAATGATGGATGCACAAAAAAACCTGGCCTCAAGCTTTCTAATATTACCATTTAAAATGTAAGGTAATAATGGTGCAGACTTAGGAAGTGAAAGGGTTTTAGGAAGTGTTCAGCAGATTCTAAGCTATAAGACATTATATTACTGCTCACATCCCAGAGATGTTAAAAAAAAATCCAGAGGGGATGAATTGACTGATAATGAAGGTGTGCAGACAATTTGAGCAGGAGATTTACATTGGGCTAAGAACCTTATGAAGACTTTCCAGCCTTGAGCAAAAACAGGCTGACCAGGTTTTGGATGAAATACTTGGAAAATTGGACTTTGGGCTTGGTATGCCTGATTTTGGTGCAATGAAAAGGAAACCACAGAAAATACTACAGTTGAATTATTACGTCTGGGAGAGACTGGCACTAGCATTACATTATCATTAAGTTGAATTATTACTTCTGGGAGAGAGGCTGGCACTAGCATTATATTATCACGACTAGTGCTTACTTAAGGTCAAGGTAGTGGATACTTCTGAAAATAGGAGTGTTAGCAACCAGATGCATAAGTCATGCTGAATAAGTGGCAGTCTATTGTAGGTTCAAGAGAGTTCAGGGTACATTGAAGGCCTTGATGGGCCTTTAGCTGAGCTAGGAATAACTAGTTGGCCCGCTACTTTTGACATGTGTGTGAACAATGAGGGAGTATACACCCTTAGACCAGGTGTAACAGTTTAAGGGTCAAGGAATACATGGTTCCTGACATGGTCTGCTGGGTCAGGGCATAAAAGCTGATCCTTCGTATGAGCTGAGAGAGTTCTTTCAAGGAAGAAGGAGTTTTCTGATGATTGGGCAAAACCAGTGAGTTTCAGTTTGGCACATAGTAAAGCAGGCTTTCCTCTGCACTTGTTGACCAAATATCTGAATGAGATCTGAGCTAGTAGTTTGATGATGGCTTTTCATAAGGCGATTTCACTAAGTGAAAAATTTCCTTTGGAAGTTTAAGCATGCAAGAACTTTCGATCAGCCAGCAACAAAGAGGATGTGCCATGATGTTTACTGTGCAAAAAGGTGCAAGTAAAGAGGGTAGTAACTTCTCCCAGTATTACAGCAGGGTGTTTTTTTTTTAATCTGGATGATTTCTTTTTCGTAGTAGAGGACAGAGTGGTGGTACAAATATCACAGCTTTTCAGACCTTTTGTCAAAACCTGGCTGTCCACCTGATGGAATATAAATTGGAAGGCCATGTACTGACTATTACATTCTCAGTTTGATGTTGACATTATCTTCTAGGCTTTTAATTTTCCTGAGGATAAGCCTCAAAAACAGAATAAGTAGTAATCAAAGGACCTCACTCTGACAGACCTCCTGCATATCTACAAAACAAACAGTACCAGAATTAGCCATTCTAAAGACTTAAACCTTGCCTGTGATATAAATAGGAACTGCTGGAGAGAAAGGTGTGTATCACAGAGACTGCCCTGTCTATGGCACAGACTCCCCATCTATGTGAAGTAAAGTTCCTCCCTAACCCAATTCACGTGCAACTTGGACAACTGGATGGGAAATCGGAAATTCATCCTTGGTTTGGCACCTATGACAATAATGCAAACAGGTTACCTGTAAATTGTTCATCTCCCAGGTCCATGCTTACACTTATCAAGGATGTCATAACTTGTCAGTGATTTGGGATGCATGGCTAGGCTTAAAAATGCCCTTGTGGTCATTAGCCTAGTAAACACCTATGAACCTATGAAAGAAGCCTAGAGTAAATAATAATCATGTCACTACTGGGAATGATAAACTTTACCATTAGAACTGTGACTCTAGGAAGGGCTTTTACTAAATCAATGACTAATTTGTTGAATTTATTTATTTACTTAATTATTGCATTTGTTAACTGGGAAAGTCCACTGGGCCTGAAAAGAGACCATTTTCAGTGGAGGCCCGTGGAGAAAAGCTCCACAAAGATATATAAAAAGAGAATCTAATCACATATAATGACATAGACAGAAAAAATCATAGAGTACAATTACATTGCATTAAAGTGGTAATCGAAGCCATGATGCAAGGAAAAAAATACAATCATTGACATACAGAAATAATGACTGACAAACATATATTTCAGTAAAGGTGTTTGTGAACAATACTTACAATGGTGCATAACATGTATTCAAGTTCACATGAAAGTAATATATCTGGAGGTACATATCAGAGAGGAGATTAAATACAGAGTGAATATAGAAGGAGATATGAGTGCAGAGGATGGATAGGACTGGTGAAAGTGACAAGGAAGCATTAGGTAGGCAAAATTAAGGACATTATGTGATAGTTAGAGGTATAGCACTGGGAGTAGAAATTAGGAGCTGGGGTTGTGTGTTTGGGAACATAAGCATAGCCATTTAGAGGAGATATGCAGTTTGAGGGATTTTTTAAATGAGGTCAGGTTGCTGATTGCTCTGAGTGATGGTGGGGGGATTATGCCATGTCTTAGAGACATAGTAGGAATACAACATTTGGCCAGCTGAGAGCTTGGGTTTCTCTCCTGATAGTAGCATTTTGCTTTCAGACCTAAAGAGCTGGCTCAGATGGTACATGGTCAGTATGGAACAAAGGGAAGGGCAGGTTTCTGTGTGGTCCAGAATGGAGTCAAGAAAAAGCATTATCAAATCTGGGTGAGTGGACAGATGGACAGATCAGGTCTGACCTCTCAGGGTGGTCTCACTTCCTAAGTCAGTATCATTCTTTTTTTCTTTTGCTGTGATGACTGGTTACAAATGGAGACTGGGATGCACTGGACATGATTCACCAGTAGATGCCCTGAGAATTGGTGCATAGAAATGTACAAGAACATAACATTTTTGGAGCTTTTCCTGACTCTAGCAGTTGCAGTAGTTAGAACAGAAGTTACCAACAAGAGACCAACTTTTCACTAAGACAGCCAGTCTAGAGTTCACATAAAGCAGAAGTCTTCATGAGAGCTTTAGTGCTGTGATGCCTAAAAATTAATATCTTTCTCAGAAAGTTACTAACTGAGTAAAGCTTAAAAAGACAGCTTATTACTTATCAAAATTCCAGCTCCATGCATTTTGGGCAATGGCTTCACGAGTATGACTGTATCTACAACAAATAGCAAAAGAAGTCTGGGAGATTTATGAAGCTGCGTATGTTTATTGACCAAAGAGTCTTGGCCTTCCAGCACTAGAAGGGCTTCTTCTGAAGCATGTAGAACTTTGAGCAACTTTCTAATTTTTCTGTCTGCAGAAATGATAATCTGATGTTAGTCTGGCTTAAAATATTTGATGAAAAGCTGGGAGGTGGGAGGATGCAGTTAGTACCATTAAGATGAACACAGCAGCCCTAAGCATCTCGTGTCAGGTGCAGGGTTATTCTGAGTACAGTAAGCATTGGTCAGTCAAACAGCTGTTTAAGAAATGGGGAAGAGGTCAGATGCACATGTTGCAGATCAAAGGCTGCCATTATGTCGCAATGTGCAACTTTAGGTCATAGTTGGATTGCATATGGTCAGCCTGCTAAAAAATGTATACCATGGTAATTTTTATACTATGAAGTGCTCACAGTAGATAGGATAATAAAGTCTGGTTAAATGGTAGTAGATATCTGCCATTATACAACGACCCCCCCCATTAACATTCCAAAACATGCACACTGATTGGTCAGCATGCACGTTGTAAATCAGACTTATACTAATGGAAAAAGGTCCAGTTGCCCTGACTTTTTCCATTAGTATAAGTCTTTTTTCTACAGCAACAGAGAACACAAGATCTCCATTGCTTAGACACTGTCACGCTATGTTAACATAGTGAGACAGCTTTAAAAAAAGTAACGGAGATCTTGCTTTCTCCGTTGCTTTTTTTAAAGCTGTCTCGCTATGTTAAATAGGTTTAACATAACGAGACAGTTTAAAAAAAGCAACGGAGATTCTCTGTTGCTTTTTTTAAAGCTGTCTCACTATGTTAAACTCCTTTAACATAGCAAGACACTTTGTAAAAAGCAACGGAGATCTTGCTTTCTCTGTTGCTTTTTTTAAAGCTGTCTCGCTATGTTAAATGGGTTTAACATAGTGAGACAGCTTTAAAAAAAGCATCAGAGATTCTCTGTTGCTTTTTAAAGCTGTCTCGCTATGTTAAACTCCTTTAACATAGCGAGACACTTTGTAAGAAGCAATGGAGATCTTGCTATCTCCGTTGCTTCCACCCACAGCTCTGATGTACTGCGTAAGCATACGCATGCGCAGTACATCAGAACTGCCGCAGAATACCAGACAGCTGTGGAAGGGCAGCAAGGAGGCATTACACAATGCCATTATTTAAGAAAAGTAATTATTTTTTTTCTTAAATAATGTCATTGTATAATAGCAATAACCCACTTCTGGGTGTGGGTAATGCTGGATTTGCCCACAGATGTCTTTGTTTGGCCACTCGGGCTTCGCCCTCATGACCAAACCACACCAACCATGGGTAAATCCAGCATTACCCACATCCAGGCATGAGTTATTGCTATATTATCTAGGAGATTTGGGAGTGAAGGGACAGCACTAAGTTTCAAGGAAATAAATATTGCTGACACCACTATATCTCCTACAGGGCCACCTGGGTAGCTGAGCTGTTGTAGTGAGATGGTAGGCTTTATTTATTTATTCATTCATTCATTTTTTTATTTATTTCATTTTGCAATATCTCACAGCTAGATTTTTTTAAACCCAATTTTTTAAGCATTCAAATATAGAAAAAAATGAAAAAGATTAGCCAAGAACTAGTTACAGACGTTATAATATCTGAAAGATTTATACAGCATTTTGCAAGCACTGGAAAAAAAATAACAGTAAGTGAATTTATTACATTCCTTTGACTTCATTTTCCTGGTACCCAAATAAACACGCTCATTCTATAATTATGTAACATGAATCCAAGAGTCTATGACTTTTTTACTTTTTGAGTCTTTATGGTTACACTCAAGCCAATAAGGCCAAACCGCATTAGCTGTGGAAATGCATACTTCAGCCTTTTAAACATGCATGTACCTGAAACACTAGACATTGTTAATGGTCATTTGCATATATCCCATGGGCCTCCATTACAGGTGGTTATTCTTGCAGTTTTTATTGAATAGTTTGACTCTGTTACCATTTACCATTTATTTATATAGTTATATACACATACATATCTATATATATATATATATATATATATATATATATATATATATATATATATATATATATATATATCACCACATCCAAAAACTGATGCATGATTGGTACAAAACCAAGTATTTAAATCATGAAAAGATGTACCTTGAACTTTATTAAATCATATCCAAAATCAGGTACAACAGATCCAGGTTCTGTAAAGGTGAATTCCTTAGTGTTGTACCCTTTTAATTATCCAAGCTCTCATTAAGTAGATTCCTTTAATCACATGATCAAAAATGCATGATATTAATTTAATGGAAGAGAAAAAGTGATATCAGATGTCTTTTTTGTGACTTAGCCTACCCTGGACAATATTTCTGTTAACCATTGTTTACATTTCTCACTTATTTTGGCTCTATTTATTAACTATGGCACACACTGACACTTACCAGCATGAACGTCTTTGTTGATTTCTAAAAATGTTTGTCATAAAATTCCTCTCAGTAGTAAACTCTATAGAATATACCTAGGAACAAGCATTCTGACTTTAAGACAATAAAATGAATTGGCACTTGGTATAAATTACTGTTTCACTAAAAATGTTTCTAACTGTTCCCTGTCATTACCATTGCTTGTACCGTCCTAATTATTTTCCATGACAATTATCTAAGACACAGACGGTGCAATTTTGCCTTTGGCAGATGCTCTCTGTGATCTTTGTGCAGCAGGCACTTTTCCTTAAGAATATGTATCTCTAGTTAAAATAAGACCTAAAACAGCTTAATTAAATCACTATATAAAAATAGTGTATTTCATATTACCTATATCATTATAGCAACCTTAAAGTTAGAATACATATTTAACCACACATGGAATACAACAACTACTAAAGACAATATATGCACCCACTAGCCAGTCAATAATTTCAATAATGGACCACTGTAATCTGATCTGTTAGACTTTTAGAATGCACTTGAGATTCGATGTTAAATAGATTCTTTACAGTAAATCATTTTTAAAGTTATCAGACTTAAAATAAGCAAATAAGTATAAAGCTGAAGCTCAGGTCAGTCTAAATGGACATGGCTCGATACAATAACAAGTTAGTCATGAAATATGTCCTTCTAAGATGCTTTCAGTGCGGTCAGCAATCATGGTGATAGTTGGTCTAACTTTCATCTTGTATTTTTATCCTTTCCTACATCATGCTTTTGATGCCACAGTGGTACGCGGTAGCGTTGTTACCTCACAGCAAGAGGTTCTCCCATTCAATTCTCAGCTGGGTTTGGGAGTGCCTTCTGTGTGGAGTCTGCATGTCCTCCCCGCGGTTGGGTAGCGTTCAAAAGACATGCGTGCGTAAATGAGCGTGCCTCCGTTGAAGGTTGGGCATCGAGCTGGTACCTCGGCGTTTTGTAAAAGTCTACTGCCAATCATTAGTGGACCGGAGTTCCGCTGTGGCGACCCCTTACAGGGAAAAAGCCGAAAGACAAACAACAACAACTACATCATGCTTTTGTTGAATGCTTCATCTCGGAACAAAAGTATTCCATGCAGGACAGTTACTGAAGTGCTTTGTCATCTTATCAGTTCAGCCAGCGGGAGGACAATTCAAAATTTCTATCTGAGAGAGGGGAAACCCGATATCTGCAGTTCTGCATATAGTAACCAATACAGGGAATTCTGAAAAGGACAGCGCATGCACACACACACACACACACACACACACACACACACACACACACACACACACACACACACACACACACACACACACACACACACATACACACACACACAACAGCTGGTGAATATAGATGTAAACTCACACCTAACCTCAATAGAGTTGGGTCTTTAACATGATGACTGGCCTGCAAATGGAGGAGAAGGTGCATTAAAAAAGTTTCAGTCATCTTGGATTATGGCTGTCCATCTCTTTTGACTTTCACCACTGCTGATTGCAGGTTATGGCCAGTTGGGAAGGAGGTAACATGGACAAATAGTGTGGTAAGAGGTCAGAATGGTCAACGTATAGAAGAAACAATGCCCTTCTAACATAACATTTGGTTATACCTAAATGACGTATAATATGAATTGGATATGTTAGTGACAGTGCTAGGTAAATATCATTCATTTTCTTGGGATCAAACGAAATCAGATCTACTAATAACAAAACTCAATATATTCATTTTTATTTATTTTACATTTGTTGACCGGGATAGTCCGACTGGATATATGTCCATTTTTAGTGGAGGCCCGGGGAGAAAAGCTCCACATACCAAAAAAGAGACAGTACATACAACACTGAGTGATAAACTCAGGCAGACATGTTTAGAAAAATATAGACAAAGAATACAGGCAGATATCAATATACACAATGTGCAGACTTACATCTGATTGGCAGAGACGTATCAGAAAATGTGAACATAGAATACAGTCAGATTTCATAATTCACAATGCTTAGACAATCAAATGCTATGAGGCATAGATACTTGGCTAAACAGCAGGTTGGGTAGCAAGACATGTATTAGTGAAGTTGTTAGTCAGGTTTAGAACAAGAGCACAGCCAATGAGATGTGAGGTATTTTTTGAGTTCTCTTTTAAATAGGGGTAGTGAGGTTTCCTTGGTAATGGTAGTAGGGAGTAGATTCCAGATTTTACCGGTTGAGTTGGCAAATATAGCATCGCCTGCAGACTTGTTGGATTTTTGGGTCAGTATCAATAGTTTATCAGCTGAGCGTAATGGCCTGGGGACACTATGAGGGGTGAGAATATTTTTGAGGGCAGAGGTGTTATCAGGCTGATGGAGTATCTTATGCACTACTATAAGCTGGTTGAACTGTAGAAGGGTAGGATACTCTAGCCATCCCAGTGCTTTGAGGTTCTGGCAATGGTGAGTCCTAAAAGCTATGCCAGTAATAAATCTGGCTATATGATTGTAACATCCTGATAATTTGTTGAGATTGGATTTGGATAGGTTGATGAGTACAGGGGAGGCATACATAAGAGTAGAGAGGAGGTGTGATCTTGCAATAGCTACCTTAGCTAGGGGGCTGTGGAAAGGTTTGGTTCTGTACAGGGAGCCATGTTTTTTGTTGACGGACTTAATAGTGTGATTTACATGTTTATCAAATTTAAGGTTGTTGTCTATTATTACATCTAGAAGCTTTGTATGGTCATCAGGGGAGATAGTGGTGTCATTGCTAGATTTGATGTTGAAGGAAGGAGATGAAATTCAACTGTTAGAGGAGAAAAGTAGTAGCTTGGTTTTGTTAGGATTTAGAAGCAGGCAGCAATTAGCTAGCCATGTTTCTACCATGCTGAAAGTGGTCTGGTTGAGGGTTAGAAGTTGTGTAGGAGAGAAGGCGGAGCATATTAGTGTTGAGTCATCTGCATATTGGATGCAGGTGGCTCCTGGGATGGTGGTGTGCAGATCATTGATAAAGATAGAGAAAAGAAGGGGACCTAGTATGGACCCTTGTGGAACACCTAGGGTTAGAGGAAGTTGGGATGACAGCTTGCTCTGCCATAAGACAGCCTGCTGTCTACCGTTTAGGTAGGAGTGAAACCATTGTATTGCATGTTGGTCTAAACCGATGGTTTGTAGGGTATTGAGCAGTAGCTGATGGTTGACATATCAAAAGCTTTTCAGAGATCTAGGAAGAGTGCTGAAGATAGTTTGTTGTTGTTACGATGATGACTGATGACATTAGAGAAAGGCCGAAAAGCCGTGGTGGTACTGTGGAATGGCCTAAAGCCGTGCTGAAAGTCGTTGAGCTTTCCAGTTTGAATAAGAAAGTCTTGACTTCCTAACTCAGATGTAGTGTTCTTTGACCTACACACACAACCTTTCACACATATGAATACTGCAACAATATCCTGCTCTTTCTAGGTTATTTCAAAAAATTATAATGGCATCACTAAAATATTTTATAGCTGGAATAACTTGCAGAATCTGTTGAATAACATTTTGAAATACTTTGGCAGCTGAAATAATGTGGAAAACTTAGTCTATTGAAAAAATCTATGTCTGAAGTATATAGCAAAGTTAATTATTCTGTGATATTAGCTGAAATGGAAGCATATTGACAAAAAAATGCCCCATCCGTAAAGACAGTCTGTAGAACAACAAGTAAAAGTGTTTGTATTTATTATACATAAATGGAATTTGGCTGCAAAGCCCCAAAATTCTATCCACTCATAATATTAATTGCTAGAATCAAACAAAAACAGAAACAAATGACATATCTTGTAGCCTAAGAGTCATTTGTAGCTAAAACTTAAGAAAAAATTCAGTCAGAAAGCATATCACAAAAGCCAAGAACCACGAGGAGGTGAGTCTCGGCACAGGTTTGTAGCAAAATGAAAATGGCGACCTTCGGTGCTACAATCATTACATCCTGGTTGTTGTGCCTGTTTTCATAAATTATTCACTTTATAACACTGTTTCCTGTAATATATATGCTTTATAGATACTTACTGATGCTGGCCTGTCCATCGCCATGGTTGAAGCTTAACCTAAGTCACTTCATTCACTTAATTTTGTCAAGCAGTTTACCCCTGCCAACTAAACCTACTTTATGTTGCTTAGTTCATATAATAACTGTTGGGCAGTGTAATCCTTCATAAGAAAAATCTGCTGTTATATTCCTCTACAGACTAGCTTTATACATGTCTTATTTGACTAACTATTACACTCTGTGTAATTCTAATTAATTCCCTGAATTTTTGGACTAAAATAGAAGGTCAACCTACCTGCTTCACTTCAGTTATTGGACTCATAGAACTTGGTATCCTCATACTGTGTAGTAAGAGCCTTATGCTCAGACAGAATAAACTCTAATACAACACAAATACCTCTTTTTGTGGCAGACGTATTTATTGAACAAATATGGAGGCCTCACTCTCATAAACAAAAAGGGACTGTGAGCAACAGACAGTCACCACAAACCTCACCAGCTTGCAATAAAATGACTTACATCCATGCTGTAATAAATAGTGAAAATCACATGTCACATCACATTCAGGCACACTTTCAACAAAGAGTCACCAAGAGTTGAATTATCTTAAATCCAGTTCACTAGACCACTATTAAATAATAAAAAAAAAAACTGTTTTAGGAATCGTTTACTCTATACTCCTGTACACTGATTCGTAATTCACTAGGTTGGACAGACAGGATGATGATTTGCCTTTCATGTACCAGGATTTCTGGTATCTTATTGGCCCTTAAAACCCTTTTACATAACAAATATGACTAAGACATGGTGGGGGTCAACATACTTGCGATACAAAACACTGAGGGTTAGAGGTTCATAGGTTCATAGGAAGTTACTAGGCTAGAGGCCCTAGAGCCGTTATAAGCCTGGCCATGTTAATCCTGGGCTGTCCGAACTGTCCTTGGTTAGATAGACATATTTTACAGATCATGTTAAAACTTTCCATGCATGTCACAAATGTATGCAAGACTATCTTTCAGAGTGGAAGCTTTGCATCTCCAACAATGATATATAGGTAATTGGATTCAACAATTGCATAAATAGTTGGTGTGTTTCCAGCAAGTGTTTTGGTTAGTTCTTAGTGCATTCTTTCACTTGCTGCATTTTGTGGAATTACATGTTAACATGGGACGAGATACTCACCGATCCTATTTGCTTTGAAAATTATGGCCTACTCTTCTCATTGCAAGGCTTTTGTGTACTGGCTAAAGCCTATGTGGTCACCACAAGGCCCTTTTTGTCAGAATCCATCAGCTCCAAAGCAGGATCATGTTAAGGTGACTCTGCTCAATGCCAAAAGCCTCAGTAAACATTGAGGCTACCCTCATTGGAACACATCCATATCTGCATAAATAATGACACATGGTTTTAACTTTTTCAGGCATATAGCACCTTTTGGTATATTTCCAGTTAACATCCACAGCTCCTCATTGTGTCTATGGATTGAGCTTCTTAACTAAGCGACTTACCAGCTAATAATAAGCAAGGTTAGAAAGGGTATGATGTCACTAGCACAAGGCCGCCGAGGTTGTTAAACTAGGGTGTCCTACAGTGAACAAATAAATCATTATTTGCAACTTAATATTCACGTTTTCATATTTATCTTCATATTTTCATAACTGAGAGACTTACATGTTATTGAGGAATATGGTATGAAATGCCATGGAGGAAGACAGAAAAATTCATTCTTAGTGTCAGTTTATATCACACTATAATTTAGATATTGCAGGTTGTTAGTAATTATGAAAATAAGCAATATTTCCATACATACTTAATATGTCTAAATCCAAGTGATTTACAAACTATAGCATGGCATCAGGTGAAACCTTAAGTGTTGTTGAAGAAAACTGTCATTGATATCTGCACTGTAATTTGCACATCTTGAGAGATATTCAGCATTATTTATACTGATAATTATACAATTAAGCATATGCTTTCATATGTCTGTAAATGTCCCAATAAATATGGACTCAGAGAGGAATCTCTTGCTGTCATATGAAAACCTATGTCTGGTTAACAAAGGTGTTCCAACAAAATACTTCTATGTCGTACAGTGCCTAAGATATAACACTTTGTTTTTGAAAGTTTACCAAACAATATGTCTGGTTTTGTGTGCATTATAATATATTATAGTATTTATACTATGAATGCACTCACTATTATCACCCTAAAGTATACTCGTGTACAGTTAATAGCGTTTGTTGTTCACAAAACATTTACATCTGTTTATCCTAAGCTATTTAAGTCGATCTTTCAGAAACTGCTCTGGAATGCGAAGATGTCTGTAGACTGCTAGAGGTGTAACGGTCCAAACCACATAGGTGTTAATGAGTTAAATGTTTTGAATGTAGTTCCTCCATGCTTTGGTTTTGCAATTGTCATGACTTCAAACCCAAGGCAACTGTGATGGTTTTTCTATATTTTTTAGTGATCATAACAACTCCAGACATACTGACAGAGGCCCAGTATCAGAACTCAATGAACTCTAAATGACAATAAACTGCACTAATTAACAGTTTACATCCTGTTACAGTACACCTTCTGTGTCCCCTGAAAAATATGTAAGGTTCCTGTATGTACTCAATAAATTCCTCATAAACAAAAACTTCACACACCACAAATCCAGTGTCACATAGACCTATCGCATCAGCAAACCAAACACATAAACACACAAAAATATACTCGGAGGCTCTAAATAAAAATCTGCCTAAGCAGCAGAGACTTCCAAAGCAGACATCCAAGCAACCCCTACCACGAAAAAATACCCACATAGCACATAGCTCACAAAGTCAGTGTGCCACACAGTCACAGCCCTTAAGGCTAAACAACACACCTAATACACTTGTAATAGGTGACTCTATTGTCAGACACACTGACGTCCCACTCGCCAGGCTGAACAAGGAGAAGGTCACTGTAAGCTGCTTGTTGGGTGCCAGGATCTGCCACATAATACAAGCACTCAGGTCACTCCAAAGCAAGTACAAATATGACTCCGTCATTGTCCATGCTGGTGTGAATGACCTGAGACGTACTTCCCTGGAATACATGAAAAGAGACATAGAGGAGCTCTTTGATCATGTAGCCCAGGCCGGTATGACCCTGACCTTGACTAGCATCTTACCCTCACCAAGAATGATGCCACAGTATAAAGACAAAATGATCAATTTTAACAATTGGCTAAAGTATTGGTGTCATTCAAAGGGGATCCAGTGTCTGTCAGCCTAAGAAGACATACTCGACAAGCCACGTTGCTTCGGTAGGGATGGCTTGCACCTGTCACCCCTGGGTTTTCGAATACTGGCAAAGGCTCTTGCCTCCCCCATAGTGCCTTTTTTAGGCAAGGCTCAAAAGACAAACCCACCTCCATAGACAACACAAAGAAAAAAAACTAAGGATAATGCTGCTCAATGCCAGAAGTCTAAACCTCAAGATGCACGCACTCGAGACTCTACTCAGTATGGAGAATATCAATATCTGTGCAGTAACAGAAACCTGGTTCAAGGCTCCCAAGAGCACCCCAGCACTAACAGGTTATACTTCATACCATGCTTTCCGGCCCCAAAACTCGGACCGAACCACAAAAGGAGGGGGAGTATCCATATTTATCAAAGATACCCACACTTCCAGGTTAGTGGCACAGCACGAAGCATTGGAGACCATCCATGTGCAACTAATAGTGGGCAAAACTGCCTTTCCGTTTGTAGCCTGCTACAGACCACCCTCCCAAACACAGGAACCTCACTCGGCTTTCCTGAGAACACTGGAAAATATGAAGGTCTCTCCAAACACCATTATATTGGGTGATTTCAACTACCCAAACATTGATTGGGAAAACAACTCAAGCCCAAACACCCTCGCCCAACGGTTCTTAGAATTTATAAACTCAAATGCTATGGAACAACTGGTCAGCACTCCCACAAGTGGGGAAAACATATTGGATCTGGTCATCACCAACATGGGGTCTCTATGTTCCACACCAGAGGTATACCCCTCATTGGTAAGATCAGACCATAAACTAATCTCACTGGACATCCATATTCAGTCCCCATCCCTAGCCAAGGAAACCACGGTGAAGAACTTCTCAAAAGCAAACTTCACACTTCTGAAAACTGAGGTGGAATCCTTCAAAGCCCCCAGGCCAGTAGAAAATATGGCCCAAAATGCAGAATCCTTTACAAAAGCATTCTATGGACACCTACAGGAATGCATGGAGCATGCTATCCCAAATAAAACCAAGACTCCCTTCTCCAAAGGCAGGAGACCTGTCTGGTGGACCCCGGCCATAAATAAGCTATACAACAGAAGGAGAAAGCTACTACATGATAGAGCAAAACCACAAAAAGGGAAGGCGTCTCTGATCAGTACTAGCAAGAAACTATGATCCTTCATAAAATCATCTAAGGCCAGCTTCGAAAGAAAAATTGCACAAGACACTAAAGATAATCACAAGGCCTTCTTTAGTTATGTCAGAAACCTGGGAGGCAACTCCCAGATATGCTCTGAGTTAGTGCAAAATGACAAAAAATACACTAAACCCACAAACATTGCCAACATCCTGGCAGAAAGGTTCAGTGCAAACTTCTCCTCCCCTTCTCCCCCAAAAGAGCAAATGTCTATCCCAACAGAGTGTAGCCTTCCTGAGATCACAGATGCACAAGTGAGAGCTGCCCTCTCCAAAGCAAAAAACACAGCATCATTGGGACCAGACGGTGTCCCGGGCTGCGTCTTACATGAGCTCCAAAAAGAACTAAACCCTCATATAAAGTCACTGTTCAATCTCAGCCTTACTACAGGATATGTACCCAAGGAATGGCGTACAGCAACATTGGTCCCACTCCACAAAGGTGGTGCCACACCAGACCCCGGAAACTATTGCCCTATAAGCCTGACTAGCCTGGTCTGCAAAGCTATGGAGCGTATCATCATGGAAATCATAAATAAAGACATTGGGAACCTCCAGACACTGGATCCTACCCAATTCGTCTTTGTTAACGGCAGATCTTGTCTCTTGAACCTGGTTGACTTCTTTGAAACAGTTACCAAAGCCATAGATGAAGGGAAAGTAGTCCACACAGCCTACCTGGACCTCGCAAAAGCCTTCGACACAATACCCCACTCGGGCATCATAAATAAGCTCACCAGCTTAAATATCAACCCCTATGTCACAAGATGGGTTGCAAACTGGCTCAGGGATAGTACCCACATGGTGAGAATAGCAGGTGCCATGTCAGACTCTAAACCAGTTACATGTGGCATCCCACAAGGCTCAGTCCCGGGACCTCTCTTGTTCGGTATATATTTGTCAGAGGTACAGGCTAACACGGGTGAACTATGGCTGACCAAGTTTGCAGATGACTGCAAACTGGGTGCCGTAATCGACTCTCTGGCTGACACAAGCATCCTCCAAAAGGGTCTCACAGAGATGGATAACTGGTGCCAGAGCCATGGCCTAAAGCTAAATGCCAAAAAGTGCATGGTCATCCCCTTTGGGAAAAACAAAGTGCTCACAAATTACCACATAGGTGGTAATCAATTAAGTACAGAAGAAGTAATTAGGGACTTGGGGACCCAAGTAGATAGCAATCTCTCCTTTGACAATCACGTTGCCAAAGTGGTTAGAAAGACCTTCTATATAGCCCACCTTATCATGAAAGGATTCACATCTAGATCAAGAGAGGTCATTGTGCCCCTCTACGCATCACTTATCAGGCCCATAATTGAATACAATGCCCCATTTGGGATGTACCTTACCCGACAACTGCAGCAACTGGAAAGACCCCAAAAGTACCTCACCAAGAGGATCAAGGGGCTCAAACAGATGCCCTATGCAGCTCGGCTAAAGAAACTCCAGCTCTACTCAGTTGCATACTGCCTACTCAGAGGCGATCTGTGTCTGACATATAAAGCCATGTCCAACCCTGAATTAATGGACATGCTTCACCTCAGGAAATCCAAATCCCTTAGAGCTACATGCTCCAGGGACTTGAACCTCAGCACAGAAATAAATAGGACATGCTGGAGGGACAGATTCATATCCTAGAGGCTCCCCTCACTCTGGAACAAAATCCCAATCCATGTTAGGCAGAGCCCCTCACTGACCCTCTTCAAGAGAAATCTTGACGAGTGGATGGGAGATCATAAGTTTGTCCCTGGGATCTCTTCTGTGTCCCTGCTTGACAGAGGTACAATAAACTAACCTTAAAAGGGCTACCTCCTGTGACCTACTATACAGAGGCACAGTCAACTAATCTAAAAGGGTGGCGAAAGCCAAACACACTCTGGCTAGACTTATAAATGCCCTAGGGCAGATAGCCTAGTATCAACCTATGAACCTATGAACCTATTATTTTGGGAGAATTTAACTACCCCTCAATCAACTCAAGTACTTGTACTTTCAATGCAGGATATGCCCAAAAGTTCTTATATGTAATAAATAAAATCTCCCTCGACTAGATTGTTAATAAATCCACTAGAGGACATAATATTCATGACCTGGTCCTTAGAAGTATAGCTCATTCATGCACTATTCCCTGGTATCTCCTTCAGATTTAAGTTGGATAATAAGCTAGTAACTTTCACCTTCAAAATCTCTAAATCCACTGAACCCAAAATCTCACCATTCAAGGACTTTATATATATATATATATATATATATATATATATATATATATATATATATACATATATATATATATATATATATATATATATATATATATATATATATATATATATATATATATATATATATATTAACCTCACTGAATTCCACAAAGAAATTTCAAAGTTCACGTATAGCAGTACGGACTTCAATGTTGCTAGAGCAGCTAGCTTCTATGCCTACACAGATCAATGTACAAAACCCATAGTCTCTACCAGATCTAAATATAATGGTACATTTAGAAACAAGCCTTCCTGGTCATCCAGAAATATAAATAAACTCTACAATAAAAGAAAAAAAATATGTAAAATATAAGGCATATAAAAATAGCTTTGTATGAGGGATAATATCAGAAATATGACTAAAAACTTGAAAAAAAATAGTAGGTCTACTAAGGCATTCAGTGAACTTAAGTTAACATCTAAAGCAAAGGGCAATTACAAATTCCTCTTAAGCTTTGCTACAAAACTAAGCAATAAAACCTAACATTGCTCTGAACCTATTCAAAATGGCACCAACTATGCTGAACCTATGACAATTGTCAGTGAACTGGCACACAAATTCAGTGTGAGTTTTCCTTTAGAGATGACTCTCCAAAGCCCATTTATTATTCCATCTCCTGAATCCCTCATCATCACTAAAGATAATGCATTGAAAGTGCTTTCCAAGAGCAAAACTACTTCCTACATGGCACCTGCCACTATACCTTGGAGTTTTAGTAATACTAAACATTACTTTCAGAGCCAAACCACAAATTATTTAACTTGAGGTTAGTCTTTTGCCCTTATGTTTGATGCACATCCGTAGTGATGTCACTCCATAAGGGGACCTTATTACTGACTCCAGGAATTTAAAGTCCATCAGCCTGATGAATCTAATTTGAAAAGCTATGGAACTTATAATAATGGACCTGATAAACTATGATATCAACAATGTTACAAGACTAGATCCACAGCAGACTGGCTTTGGCAAGAGTAGAATCGATGTAATAGACCTGGTTAATTTCTTTGAATGCAAGCAAGTTGTCCACACAGAGTACAATGATATGGCCATGAGTTTGGATACCATCTTCCGTATTTGCATAGTTATCAAGCTTAATGTATTACAGCTAGATTGTTTGTAGTAGGATGGACAGCAGATTGTATAAAAGATAGAACTGACATAGTAAGGGTGGCAGGTGCCTCATCAGAGAGTATGAAGATGACCTGTAATGTCCCACAATCTCCTGGGCTAGGATATCATTTGTTTAGTATTTACTTTTCTAATCTTCATCTCATGAACCAAGACCTCTGTGTACTACATCTGCAGATGACTGAACGTTGGGTGTTATTACCAGGCACCCATCTGATGCCCAAACTCTTCATTAAGAACTTACATTCATTAATATCTAGTGTACTAAAAATGGGCTCACATTGATTGCAAAAAGTATACTATTGTGACATTTGTTAGGCAAGCCCCCCCCCCACCCCCCACCCGATAGACAATATCCCTCCCAAAATGAAAACACTGTAAGGCACCTTGGAACTTGGGTGATAATTGTCTCTTCACTGATTATCATGATATGACAGTAGTCATAAAGTTATTCTGTTAGTGCAACTAACTGCCAAAGGACTATCACCCAGATGTAAAATGGTCATTATATTCTGATATTCATAAGTTCATAGGATCTTGCTAAACTTCCAGCCAAAACAGACCATCAAGAAACTTAGCCACATCACTCGGTACTGATGGAAACCTAGCAGTGTTCTCCATTAAGTAGAATTTGTTCACATGTTCCTGGTAAAATTTATGATCTAATAGTAAAATGACAATGTCAGATAAAGTGAGGTCTCCCATTTTATATGAAAGTTGCAACTTATGAATTTTTTAATGATAATGATGAAGTTGTTTCATTAGATTGTTTTGATTTATGTATAATGGAGTTGTTCATGCTGTTCAGTTGTTGATAATTTTACTAAGTTTAGTTTAAATAAGTATTGCCTTAACTTGATGAAAAAATAATAGCTTTGGTACACACACAACATCATATATATATATATATATATATATATATATATATATATATATATATATTTTTTTTTTTTTTTAATTTATGAATGTGAGAATGTATTGAAGAGTTGGTTGAATGATGCTAAACAATTTAATTCAAGTAAAGATAAAGGGATGGCATTAAAACAACTGCAGAATGATTCTGAGTTAATAACTAGACCTAGTGATAAGGGGAAAAAAGCTGGTAGTGCTTAAAAGAATGCAGTATGAAAGCATGTATTACAAACACCATATGGACTATGATACATATGAAAAAAGTTAGTTTTTGGCAATATGAGGTGACAGCTAGTTGTTTTTGATTTTTAATTAATTGTGAAGGGAGTAAGTACATGTATACTATCTTATGGCAAACTGAAATTGTTATATAATGAGACAAACATTAATTATATGCATTGCAATCCACAGATCAGCAAAAGTAAAGTTAGTCATCCTGGTAGGCCTATTGTAGCATGGTGTGGCAGTTGCTTTCAAGATGCAGGTAAATTAATTAGTAATTACTTGACTTTATGCGTTATAGAATTTATTTACCACTTTAGGGATTCCCAAGATTTGTTAAATAAATTTTAAAATGTACAAAAGCAGAAGGCGATGTTTTGGTTGAGTGTTGATGTAGTTAGATTATATACCTAGATTAAACATCATGGTGGCTTAGAAGCTCTTAACACACACACAAATAAAATATATTGGTGAACTAGTGGAGTTATTCATCATAAGTGTTATGATAATTTTTGTAATGCTTATAATAGAATTAGAAGGAATGATAACGTCTGATTTATTGCTACTGCATTTAATAATGTTACTGATTGGTTTACTGAGGTAGTTTGTGAAGGATAGAATTATTTGAAGTTAAAAAATAAATATGAGGAAAGGATGATGGATATTCAGTTGGCAGTTTAAGTAATGAGATAAGCACCTTTCCTTGAAGAATGTCTACTATGTTCTTATGATGTCCCACAATTGCATTATATAAATAATAAACAATTTTAAATTATGAAATATTCTGCATATTATAATGATATAGTTATTTATGTAGTAAGCTGTGCATGTGGTTTGCTATATATTGGACAAACCAGTGTTAATGTTAAGGATGGGTTGCAAAAATAAATATGTGATATTAAGAATAATAAAATAGGTAATCCTATAGCTAAGCATTTCTGTGAATGCTGGAAGGGGAATAAAAAAACTACTATTTTAGAATAATATTATGTTAATAGTAAAATTAATATGTTAAACATTTTTTTAAAGAGGTTACATTTGTTTTTTAGATGGTATACTAGCCTTCTATGGGCTTAATAATGACTGCAGTTTTGAGCATCTTGATACAATTAATTGATTATGGGTCTTAATTGACATGTTTATTTATTGGTGTATGGATTTCTATGGGTTTTACTTTTGAAGGCATGAGCCAAAGAACTAAGTAGTGATTTTGATTTTTTAATCATTAAATTGGTGACATCCAATGGATAGTATAGAAAGCAAGGGACTTGCAGAAAAATATTTATTTCAGCAATATTCGCTACTGTAAAGGCTTTGACTGTGTGGACCATTAACAAATGAAGGCAGATTCTTATGAAAATTGAAATGTCAGGTCCTTTTATTCACCACCTCAGGAGTCTGGATGCAGAACAACAGGTAACAGAATCAAGTGTAGACTACCCAACTAGTTTAACATTGGGAAAGAATTGTGGTAAGGCGATATAATGCCTCCTTACTAATTTAATTTATAATATATCGCAAAAAATGTTGGGTTAAATTAATGAAATACTGGAATCGATGTTACCAGGTAAAATATTAACAGCCTTAGACATACAGATGATACTACTTGGATGTCTAAAAGTAAGGAAGACTTAAAGAGCCTGTTACTTAATATAAAAGTAGAATTTTAAACGCTGTCTTGTTGTTCACTATAAAATAACTGAATTAATTTATTATACCATAACAAATCTTGGCAAACAGATGGTGAGAAGAAAGTAACTTTATTTTGATGTAGTTAAAAGTTTCTGAAGTTGGGGAATTGCAGTCATGAAATTATAACATTTTTACTTGGAAGAAAAGCTTGAGTAAAAATATCACCCTTTCAGAATAGGTCTGTCTAATCAATGTGATACTTTTGCTAGTAATAATAAAGGGCTCTGAGAGTTGGACTTTAAGTAAGACTGTGCACAAAAATATCAATGCTTTCGAACTATAATGTACTAGAAAACTTGGGAATTCTGCAGACTGCAAGAAGAGAAAATCAGTCAATACTCAGGGAAATAAACCCAGGCTGTTCACTGGGAAGCCTAAAACTCAGATACTTTGGTCATACAATGCTAAGAAAGACAAGACGAAGACAATGATGCAGGGAAAAATCAAAAGAAAATAAAGGGCAGAAGAGGTAAAGGCAGATAGACAACATTAGTCGCTGACAGGCAGGTCTAGTGTGTTAATCTCCATAAGGTCATAAATGACTGAGTAGTAACAATGCAGCACCTATAAATCAAAATACACAATGTGCACCTCATTTCTCTTTTGTTTTAAGGAACAATATTATTATAAATCTGCAGTCCATACCACATGCCACATGCCACATACCATGGTTCATACCACAGTTGTGACACCCTCCTAGGAACTTGTTATTTCACTCCTTACGTCCATACCACATGCCACATACTATGGTTCATACCACAATTGTGACACCCTCCCAGGAACTTGTTATTTCACTCTTTACTTCCATACCACATGCCACATACCATGGTTCATACCACAGTTGTGACACCCTCCCAGGAACTTGTTATTTCACTCTTTACGTCCATACCACATGTCACATACCATGGTTCATACCACAGTTGTGACACCCTCCCAGGAACTTGTTATTTCACTCTTTACTTCCATACCACATGCCACATGCCACACACCATGGTTCATACCACAGTTGTGACACCCTCCCAGGAACTTGTTATTTCACTCTTTACATCCATGCCACATGCCACATACCATGGTTCATACCACAGTTGTGACACCCTCCCAGGAACTTGTTATTTCACTCTTTACATCCATACCACATGCCACATGCCACATACCATGGTTCCTACCACATTTGTGACACCCTCCCAGGAACTTGTTATTTCACTCTTTACATCCATGCCACATGCCACATACCATGGTTCATACCACAGTTGTGACACCCTCCCAGAAACTTGTTATTTCACTCTTTATGTCCATGCCACATGTCACATACCATGGTTCTTACCACAGTTGTGACACCCTCCCAGGAACTTGTTATTTCACTCTTTACGTCCATGCCACATGCCACATACCATGGTTCATACCACAGTTGTGACACCCTCCCAGGAACTTGTTATTTCACTCTTTACATCCATGCCACATGCCACATACCATGGTTCATACCACAGTTGTGACACCCTCCCAGGAACTTGTTATTTCACTCTTTACGTCCATGCCACATGCCACATACCATGGTTCATACCACAGTTGTAACACCCTCCCAGGAACTTGTTATTTCACTCTTTACATCCATGCCACATGCCACATACCATGGTTCATACCACAGTTGTGACACCCTCCCATGAACTTGTTATTTCACTCTTTACTCCCAAAGTATCTTAAGTACACAATGAACACCATGAACAGACTGTGCACATGTCACGCACACCTCTCTAGATTTTTGTAGAATATCCACATTTGTTGCATCTTATTTTTGCTCTTCTTAATTTTTTTCTTTTCCTGGAAAATCGTTACAGCTTGGAGTGACTAAATAATGACATGCATTTGAGTTTCAGATATTATATCCTTCAGAAAACGTATGCAAAAACAAAATATTTTATTTTATTAACTTTCTAAGTTTATAAGAAAAATCTTGAAACCTGTCCCTATTTTTGGACCTTTGTCCCCACATTATTTTAGGTTTTGCCCAGATTTTTTGCACTAACAGGTTGAGAGGTTTACTGCCATACACTCTCAAACTGCTTCTTCGTGATACTCTTATCGGTTATCTGTTCAGTCTATATATCCTTTCATTTACTTAAGTAATAGTCTTTAGAGGACTAATTTGCAGCAAACCAGTTTGCATGCCTCAGAGCTATTGAAAGATAATGCTATTAAAAACAAAACATTTGACATAATTCACTCATATTTAACTACAAAAATGAATTATAAGTAATACTGGAAGTGATTTTTTTTTAATCAACTGCGATACTATCTGTGGGTCAAGTAACAGATTATAACACATTTAAACATATGCATTCATAACTGAAACACTGAAACATTTTAGACAAGCAATACATTTTATACTAAAGTATGCTGATTTTTGTGTGTGTGTGTGTGTGGGGGGGGGGGGTCTAGAAAGCATTGCTGTGCAATGAAACCTGTAAACTAGCTTGTTTAGTACACATTTATGACTGGTAATGGGAATACCACTGATAACCTTACATTTTACAGTTGAAAAGGCATATTGATTAGCTTTATAGTACATAAAAGCATTTTTAAATGTTTAGTCATGGAATTTTTATTATTACTACATCTTCAACATGCAGCAGTATATATCTATATCTCTATATTTATATATATATATATATATATATATATATATATATATATATATATATATATATATGAGAGAGAGAGACTATTCAAGATGTCAAGATGCACATGGTTGAATGACTGCATGGGGGATTAGATCAATGCTTAACATATCGATTTATGCAGATGTTTTACAACAAATACTGAAATTGATTTTACTGCTACTAAAAGCACAAAAATATCTTAGTCATTTACTGCTCTGTCATTTAGGTTAATATTATTGTAAATGGCTATGATTAAAATCCATATCTCATAACACTCTTTGCTTTTTCGTAGACTTTACCTGGGTACTTTGCTTTTTTCCCATGACACAAAGACATATAGTAGGTGGACTGGCAGCTCTAATATGACACTTAGTATAAATGTGGCATATGCAAGATATGGAAGAAAGGCCTGCAATCTGCTTCCATTCTCTACTTGCCTCGTAAACTCTGTCCATGGCAGCAGCTGTTCATGGGATCACTACTGGAGTCAAACGTGACTCATAATTATGGACGGATGGGTAGATAAATTGTGGTACACAATCTCCAGCTATTACACTTAGACACAGACACACACTAACACACACATACAGAAAGCTTACACATGTCAATGTTATGGTGTATAATCAGATTTGCAACCTATAAAAATGTTCTATAATGTGACATCTGGCATTTTATCACACACCTAGCAGATCATAAGTTTACAAGCAATTGTAGATATGAATATTTTCTGTACTACTAATTGTCTTATTTTTACTGTATAATTTTTCTTTTATTGGAAGAAAATTTTAAACAACTTTTAGAGGAACCTGCTGACCTTGCTTTAAAGAATAAAATAGCCTATTGTCTCAGATGATGTGAAACTTCAGAAGAAGCTCAGATTTCAGTAGCTCATCTTCAAACAAAACTTATGAAAGCCTTTTTTAAGCCTTAAGCCAACAGTGTTAGAATGGTTATCTTGACAAAATTCTAGCTATTGCAAAAATGCAATTAATTACTTCAGCAATGCATTACATCTTGCACAGACAGTTTGAAAACGGCTAGCCTTCTTTTGTTAAATCCACACATATGCTTGCAATTTTTATGTATTTATCATATTTTATTTTTTTATTACTTGTGTTTTGTTTGTCAGGAAAGTCCGACTGGGCACAAGTACTGTTTTCAGTGGAGACATGGGAGTAAAGCTCCACATAAAATATGCATTTACAGCAAACAACAAAAACAATTAACCATTTTAAGCATTACTTTACAGGTGGTATTTTTTAAACACCTTTACTGAATTATTACTTGTGACACAGGCAAATTAAAATTTATGCAAAAGTAATCAAATTGTATTAACAAATTAATATTAAACATTATACTTCACATATATTGCTCTCTCTCTCTCTCTCTCTCTCTCTCTCTCTATATATATATATATATATATATATGGGTTCCTATGAGTTCATCGAAATGCCAAAACATCGACACTTCTTGACGAAAACATCGACTCTTCATATCATCGACAATTCACGTAAACGATCCTCCCCCTCTCAGGACCCATGGTAGCACTTGTGTGTGTATTGCGATGTAAATTACAACGCTGTCAAGGGTAATTGTGGGTAGTGACTTGAACCATATGCGCTGTAGCAGACAAACAAGTGCTACCATGGGTCCTGAGAGGGGGAGGATCGCTTACGTGAATTGTCGATGATATGAAGAGTCGATGTTTTCGTGTCGAAGAAGGGAGCGTCAATGTTTTGGCATTTCGATGAACTCATAGGAACCCATATATATATATATATATATATATATATATATATATATATATATATATATATATATATATGTGTGTGTATATATATCATATAACCTAATATTACATAAATTATTCAATTACTGCCCCTATTTTTAAACAAGAAACATCTTTATTAAACCATCACTTATGACATAAGCAATCATACATTTATATAAATGAAAACAAACCACACAATCTTAGTGCCAAGCATTTTACATCACAAACCATACTGACATACTCAGAGATGCAATCATTATACATCACTTATAATCTACCCAATCATTTTCAGTCAAACATTTCATAACTCATTTAATTCCGGCCTTTTAAACCTCATTTCTTCCCTGTATGTATTGTTCCCCCAATTCCCGATTTGTTCCTATGTAGTTTGCTCAAGCCCTTTTCCAAAGATCTCAATTCCAGTTGTTTTATCTGTTACTTTATTCACTACTTTTAATAAAGTTGGTTTAGATTTGATTTCCATTTTCTAGTAATTGCTTTTTTTGGCAACCACTATAATTAGACACAGCAAGACTTTACCATGTCTAGACAGTTCAGAAAAATCATCTCCCTCATCATACCAATCTGCCAAACCATCATCTCCAACAGTGCATCCCAAAGGGAATCCTTAAAGTCTGCCAGCCCACCACACTCCCAGAAAATATGTTCCCAAGTACCTCTTTCTTCACTTTGCAGGTAGTATTGTGACAAATAATAAAGACCTTTGATCATATACTTTAGAAGTTATATTACAATGCGTAAGTCAATGAATTGTTAACATGTAATAGTTGGAGATATAAGAGCAATGATATTGAATATGGGTTCAGTGTATGTCTATTGACATTAATGTGCTAGGAACCTTTGATCGTATACTTTAGAAGTTATATTACAATGCGTAAGTCGAATTGTTAACATGTAATAGCTGGAGATATAAGAGCAATGATATTGAATATGGGTTCAGTGTATGTCTATTGACATTAATGTGCTAGGAACCTTTGATCGTATACTTTAGAAGTTATATTACAATGTGTAAGTTAAAGAATTGTTAACATGTAATAGCTGGAGATATAAGAGCAATGATACTGAACATGGGTTCAGTGTATGTCTATTGACATTAATGTGCTAGGAGCCTTTCATTGGATACTTTAGAAGTTATATTACAATGCGTAAGTCGACGAATTGTTAACATGTTATAGCTGGAGATATAACAGCAATGATACTGAACATGGGTTCAGTGTATGTCTATTGACATTAATGTGCTAGGAACCTTTCACTGGATACTTTAGAAGTTATATTACAATACGTAAGTCGACGAATTGGTAACATGTAATAGCTGGAGATATAAGAGCAATGATATTGAACATGGGTTCAGTGTATGTCTATTGACATTAATGTGCTAGGAACCTTTGATCGTATACTTTAGAAGTTATATTACAATGTGTAAGTTAACGAATTGTTAACATGTAATAGCTGGAGATAGAAGAGCAATGATACTGAACATGGGTTCAGTGTATGTCTATTGACATCAATGTGCTAGGAACCTTTGATCGTATACTTTAGAAGTTATATTACAATGCGTAAGTCGACTAATTGTTAACATGTAATAGCTGGAGATATAAGAGTAATGATACTGAACACGGGTTCAGTGTATGTCTATTGACATCAATGTGCTAGGAATCTTTGATCGTATACTTTAGAAGTTATATTACAATGCGTAAGTCGACTAATTGTTAACATGTAATAGCTGGAGATATAAGAGCAATGATACTGAACATGGGTTCAGTGTATGTCTATTGACATCAATGTGCTAGGAACCTTTGATCGTATACTTTAGAAGTTATATTACAATGCATAAGTCGACGAATTGTTAATATGCAATAGCTGTAGATATAAGAGCAATGATATTGAACATGGGTTCAGTGTATGTCTATTGACATTAATGTGCTAGGATATCACTAGAGCAGGAAAGGAAAATGGAAAAGGAAGGAACATAAGCAGAAATAATCAAGAAACCAAAAGTAGAAAAAGTTCTTTTTTTTTTTTTTTTTTAAACAAGTTTATTATTTTTAACATACAAAATAAATATTATAACAATCTTATACGAGCAGTTAATATATAAACAATTATAACATTTGATAAAACAACCAAAGTATTTACAAAGACATCCACTGCAAATCAAATCAATTAATTAAACTGTAACATCTTACTAATGAAACTAAGACTGTTTTAACAAATTTTGTAAAGTATCCCATATATTATAGTAAGATGTTTTCCTAATGGTTCTTGACTTCATTGTCATTAGTTCCATATGACATACTTCAATCATAACATTTTTAAATTCATTAAATGAAGGAGGAGTATCTGAAATCCAATTTCTGGTTATTATTTTCTAGCCACTGCTAGAATAGACCATAATAAGGAAGCTTAACTTTTTAACACATTTAGGAACAGGGGTGTTAAATAATATAAGTGATTTAGAGACTGTAAAATTATCTGTGAAAAGAGCCTGCAAAAAATCATTGATTAACATCCAATATTCCTTCAATTTTATACAGTCATAAAACATATGAGCCCAATCGGCATTTATTTCTATATTACATCTCTTACATATGTTGTCTTTATTGTTTATTTTATTCATCATTAAGGGTGTATAGAAAGATCTATGTAAAAATTTCCAGGTAAAAAGTCTCCAATTAATAGAAGAAGTAGTTTCATAAGCAGATTCCAGTATATATTGTTTATCTTGTTGTTTTGGTGATTCACCATTAATGGAAATGAAATAATTCCAGTAAGTATCTGAACTGTAATGTGTTTCATCTCTAATAATTTTATGTATATGTGAGAGCTTACCTTTATCAGAAACCCTATGTTGTAAATTTAATATCAAGTAATCAATCAGAATCGGGACAGATTCTTTAACTGTTAAAGACATTAAATCAAGTTTATTAATAAGATGTTGTCTAAAAGTCTGAATCTCTAACCAACATGTTTCTCTCAAATCAAATTCTTGCTTTAAGAAGTCTAAATTTTTTGCTTTATTGTCAGACAGCAACTGATACCAATACTTTAAATCATTCTCTGTAACTAGAAGAATTCTTTCAGGAGTGGATGATAAAAGAATACCTTGTGTATACATTATAGGAAATAAGATAAAATTCCATTCCTTATACTTAGGATGCATAAATATAAAATTACGATTTCTAATAATAATATTTAATGGGTAGCTAGCTATATATTTTGGTGTAATAGATGAGGTACAAAACTCTTTTAGTAACCATAACATGGGATTATTTACAATAGTATTTTTGTGTACTAATGATATTTTCGTGAAGTGCATGCTAATTAGTTCCCAATATTCCTTCCATTTTGCAACATATAACTGATCTATTAGCAATGTTATAACTTTTATAATAGAAGAGATAGCATATAAATTAAAGTCTGGAAATGATATGCCCCCTTGAGACCAACTATTAGTATGTTTTTTTAATGCAATCCTAGGTCTATTAGGTGCCCATAAGAAATTTAACATTTGTGAATTCAATTTCTTAATAATTGTTTTTGTAGGTGGGAGTATTATTGATTGTATTATGTATAATATCTTGGGGAATATTATCATTTTAATAATTGTGAGTCTTTCTTCCATGGTAAAAAACATATTGTTCCAGCTATTGAAAAGATTTTGTATATTATGAAGACAATTACTATAATTATTATGTATAATGGATTTTATATCTTTAGTTAATATTATGCCTAAGTAAGTTATTTGACCTGAATTGGGTATATATTTGAGAAAATCATTATTGAGAACATTATTCCGTGTATATATTGGTAATATTTTAGTTTTTTCTTCATTAAATACCAAACCAGAAATATTCTTGAAATCTGTCATCTTGTCAAATAATGAGCGCATAGAAGAATTTGTTCCTGTTGATGTAATTAGAACATCACCTGCAAAAAGTTGGATTTTAGATATTGTATTTTCATATATATCAAATCCTTCTATATCATTGCTGTTTCTAATCAAATTAGCCCAAGGCTCCATTATTAAAGTAAATAATAATGGTGAAAGTGGACACCCTTGTTTTGTACCTTTTAATATGGGTATTTTTTGTGAGACATATGTTCCTATTTTAATGTAAGCCAATGCTCCTTTATATAGATGTTCAATTAAATTCACAAATGCATCAGAGAAATTTGTACATTTCAATAAAATAAACAAATAGTCCAAACTTACTGAGTCAAATGCTGAACCTATATCAAGACTAATAAGTGTCAAGTCTTTCTTTTTTCTGTTTGCATAATCAACTAGCGTTAAGGTTCTCTTTATATTATCAAAAGTATTTCTATTTATAATAAAGCCTGTCTGATCTATATCTATTATACCTGTAATAATTGTCTTTAATCTGTCAGCAAATATATTCATGAACATTTTATAGTCAACATTAAGTAATGAAATAGGTCTATATGAAATGCATCTGGTTGGGTCTTTATTGGGTTTAAAAATTGGTGAAATAAATGTGTATTGCCAGGATGGGGAAGTTGATAACTCATTTTGAGCTGAAATGAAAACCTTATGTATTTAAGTACTCTTAGGAAGAATTTTATAAATCTCTGGAATAATACCATCATTACCTGGTGCTTTGTTTGATTTAAGTTTATTTATTTGTGTGATAACCTCTGTATATGAAATATTTTTATCTATTAATTTAGTCTGTTGTTTATTAAGTTTTTTGTTCATGTTTGTAACTATAAAGTTCTTTATTTTGTCTTTAGAATCCATATTAATGTTATTATGGTTAATGTTATGAAAGTGATTTCTAAATTAATCTAATATTTCTGGTAAACTAGAAACGTTCTTCTTTTTCCTTGGAGAGAAAATTTCTTTTATGTGATTTTGTTTATTCAGCCGTTTTGTTTTATTTTTAAGTTTATGTAAATATTTGGGACTTATTGAGTAAGACAAAAATTTATATTTCTCTAATGTTATTTTGACTTTGTGACTTAAAATTTCTTTGTATTTCTCATTTAATTTATTTATTTCCTCAATGACTTTTTTGTCCATAATAATTTCTTTATTATTATGTTTATATGAGTCTAACTTGTTTTGAATGTCTATTAATTCTTTGTCCCAAGATTTCCTTTTATTATTATACCATCTGATACTTTGTCCATATAAATATGATTTTAGAGCATCCCAAATGTAAATAATGGAGACGTCAGGTGTAGTGTTTAAGTCTAAGAAATGTTGCACCTCTGTAAGTATATAATCTTTATAATCCTTTAGTTGAGTTAAGTATGCTGGTATTCTTTTAATCTGAACATTATAAGTACTATTTACCATAAATTCAAAGACAATTGGATTATGATCTGATATAGGACATGAAATGATCTTAGAATGAATTAAGTCTGTTACCAGTTGGTTAGAAATAAAGACTCTATCTATTCTTGAATAAGTTTTATGTCTATTAGAAAAAAAAGTTTATGGTAATGATTTAGAATCTGCCTGTTTATTAATATCATTCAAATGATATAAGTTAATGAAATCCTTTAAATGTTTTGCATTAGATGTGATTTTCCTTTTTCCTATAATAGTAGTGTCTTTTTCATGCAGAATACAGTTAAAATCTCCTGCTAAAATAATATCTCCTATAGAGAATGATATAATCTTATTGAGATGGTGTTTCACTGTATTAGTGCCAATTCCTGGAATCCAGTATACATTAATTAATGTATATATTTTCCCATTAATCTGTATTGTGACCATACAGAACATTCCTTTATCATCTTTATAAGACTTAATAGTTTTAGGTATAGGCATATTTTTGTTCCATAAGATAGCCACTCCTCTTTTTTTCTGTGTGTGTTCTGAGCTAGCCAAGACTGTATATTTATTAGTGGCTAATTTATCTATATCTTTTTTTAGGAGATGTGTTTCTTGAAGGAATATTAAATTGGCTCTATGTAGATTAATATATCTCATTAAACTTGCCCTTTTACATGGGTTATTCAGTCCATTAATGTTTAAAGAAATTCCTTTTAAAGTTACCATTTAACTGTTATAAACATATAAAACTCATAATCAGAGTAACATTTACTAAAATAAGTAGTATTATGTCTCCTCCTTTAGGTATTCTATTAATTACAACTGTATTTAATGAAAATCTTATGGAATTTTGTTTAATTCTAACTCTTGTTTGTAGTGACAATGAGTTTATAAAATGTAATGTGGATGTCAAAACTATATACACATGATAATAATCAGGTGAAAATATTGTTTGGATAAAACAATGCATCCAGCCTAGAGTTAAAAACTCCAACTTCGAGTAGCAAATACCACTGAAGTTATCCCCCTATCCTAAGCAGCAGTACTCCAGCTACCACCAAATTACTTCAGTACTAACTATTATTAACTAAAGTTAACCTCATTTAATTTGATTATCTATTATAGCAAAGCTTAAATAATTTATATAATAGCTTCATATAATCATATAAAACATTTATAATCAACTAATATTGTTATGTACATCTATTCTATATAATAAATTCATAATCATAATAGCATTCTAACAATCTTGAAAGTGAGAGCTGAGAAGAGAGAGAGAGAGAGAGAGAGAGAGAGAGAAAAAAAAAGAGGAATACCCATATGGTAGTTTAATAAAAAAATGTAATAATAAGTTCATATTATATGTTTATGCTCAGTTGAATTCAATAACATTTGTTATCTCAAGCTATCATGACTCAGACATTACTTACATTAGGGTATACCCATTTTCTATCAAAGCAGTACTGTTAGTAGTTTTAAAACTTTAAATGACATGCACTAAAAGCTTCCTTCTTATACTCATTCTTATCATATAAATAAAATGAATATTCACAATATATAAGTTAAAAGAACATACTACGCAGCAATATTGATCCCTGGTTATACATTAATCATTGTGATGAAAGCCATCTGTATCCTATATATCTGCACTGCAGCTTTAAAATGTATCACATGACATTTTTTTTTGAAATATAATCATAATAATGCACATACTTGTCTTTTAGTCAAGGCAGATGCATTATAACATTACATATCTTTAAATCATATGCATCTATATGTTTTAAGGTGCAGCAGTCATATAAGCTTTCAAAAACATTTGTGCATGAGTTTTACCTTCTATGCCTTCTAAATTATCTCATTTGTTTACTATGGCATATTAAGTCATTTAAAATCATTATAACTTATATATTTTATAAGTTACATCTTAAATAAGTAAATTATTATAAAGAAAACTCACATTTTGTTGTCATAAAGTTCGTTTTTCATCACAATACCGCATTTACAGCAGTTCTACTTCCTGAAACAGTTTACTTCTTAAATTTGCGATGAGTCTGTGTGAAATCAGGGGTCAAAGTTCAAAATGGCTGCGTTCAGCTTCTCTGCGTGTTTTCTTGATGTTGAAGCTTTAAAAACGACTCGAGGACACTATTCATGAGGATACCCACACCCAAATTGTCTCCCATAACATTCTGGCGGGAATTTTAATAAAAGTAAGTGACAGATATTCATTTTGTAGTACAAATGGATCTATGCAGTGTAAAACCTTCTCGAAGCACTTCACAAGTCATTGCAGTCTCTATGGCAGTGAAACCAAGCCTTCAATTGTTTAACATAAACATAACTTATTTTTATATGTCCCATTTCATTTTCTCATTCAGAGTTTGTTACATACACATATCATTATTATCAGAACCTTATTACCCTATAAGTAAGAGAGAGAGAGAGAGAGAAAAAGGGTACCTCCAAAGATATTTACTTGCTGTTTGTTTTAATAAAGTAGAACCTGAAACATATTACTTTCAGACACTTTTAGTTCTAGTCAGCTGCAGTTATATCATGACATATTATTTGATATCATATATTTAAGCAATTTTGTCATGGTGTAATAAATAGCAGTAACATTTAAACAGCATAAATAATTTTAAAGAGATAATAGATTATTATTCCCCTTATTTCCTTCTTTTCATCCTTCCCATCTCCCTGCTCTCCTCCACCCTTCTCTAGATGTTTAGTTTAAAGAGAATGCCATTATTTAAAACAAGAAAAGAAAGGAAATGTATAAAATTACTAACCTTAGGTCTCTTTGTCACAAAGGAGAAACAAGTTGATTCATATCAGGTTATTTGTTCCTCAGGAAGTTTGATTATTTATAAAACAAAATTCAATTCTTGCATATTGAAATAACTTTGAACAAACCATTAAAATATTTGTGGTTTTCTTGTAAATGTAGTAACAGTAATTAAAGAGTTCAAAGAAATATAAAACATGTCATTTGTTTTTTAGTATTTTTTGTTTCTCTGATGTCTTCCAAGAAGTTCCTGTTGCCATTCTCTTTAACGAAGGACTTGCCCATTCCATATCCTCTATTTTATCTAGTATTTTATTTTTTTTTAATGTGCAGCAAAGCAGAGTCCAAGTCTTCAAAAATTCTAGGGTCATCCGGTAAAAAGATTTTTAGCTTGGAAGGAAATAAAAGATGAGTTTTGAACTGTGCTTTCTTAAGTTCTCTTATTAATGGTAAAAAGACCTTTCTTTTTGATATTACCAGAGAAGAATAGTCATTGTCAAAGCACACTGTTGCTTCATTAATTTTTATAGGTGCTTTAGCCCATGCAGATTTTAATACCATCTCCTTGTCATAAGATGATAAAAATCTTACAATAACTGATCTAGGATACTTTTTATTTGTATTAGAATTAGATAAAGACCTATGGGCTCTTTCAATACCAAAAGAAAATGCCTCTGACAGATCTAAAGTTTTGGGAAGCCAAGTATTTAAAAAATATGTAATGTCATTACCTTTTATATTTTCTGGAAGTCCAAAAATCCTTATATTATTGCGTCTGGATCTGTTTTCCAAGTCATCTAGTTTGGATTGAAGGTGTGTGTTTTGTTTCAATAAGAATTCAATGTTTATTTCTTCTTCCTTAATTCTGTTGTCCATATCATTAAGTGTCTCTTCTATACCAGTAATTAGAGCTTTTTGATGTTGTAGATCTTGGTGTAGCACATCCATTTGTTTTGTGGTTTTCTCTATAAAGTTATCAATTTTAACATCCAGTCTGTCCATTTTAGTTGTTAGTTGCTGAATAGTTGATAGTAAAGACTGAAGCTCTTTCTTAATGCTGGAATCCTGGCTGTTAGCCTTGCTGGAACTCATTCTGAACAGAAGTGATGAGAGAGAAATTTCCAAAAAGATTTCTGACAGGAAAATTAGTTAAATTTTCTTTCTTTTTTAGATATTATTCAAGATACTGATATTCCAAATGTTATTAGAAAGAAAATTATTCCATTAGTTGAATTTTGAAGTAATAATTTCCTGTTAATGTAGTTATGTTGGTGGAGCTGAAGAAATCTGCTGCTATCCTGTGTTCATCCTTGGCCACGCCCCCAAAGTAGAAAAAGTTCTGATAGTGAAGAGGTAGAGATAACACTAGATAAGAAAGATGATGAGGTGGGTAAGGAGGGAGTATTAGTAGCAGAGGATTAAGGATAACGGTTATTTGGAGAAGCAGTAGGGATGAAAGAGAAAGAGATAAGGATACGAAAGATGAAAGAGTCAAGGGTGATTGACAAAGAGATTGACAGTAGAAGAGAAACAGAAAGAAAGGTGGGTTTACTTGCGACGGAAACAAGAGCATAGCCATGAGGAAGTTAGGTGTTGTTTTAGGTTGTGTTTTGAGTCTAATTTTAGTGTGGGTGGGATGGAGTTCCAGTGCATAGCAACATAGGTTGAGCAAAGTGAATCAAATGCACTGTTATGAGACTTGGTCCTGCTCAGGAGATATTTGTTCTGTGAGCAGAGATTCCTAGGAGGGAAATAGTGTTTGAGGACGTTCTGTAGAGATGGGCAAGTGATGGGTTTGTGTATTATTTTGTGAGTAGTAAGCATTTGGAGCTAAGTAAGGTATTTTTAGCTATTGTAGTTGCATGACTTATATACCTTTTAATATCATAATTCGACTCTTAACTGCTAATAATATTTTGATTCCCATGTGCACATATACTTACATAGAATTTATTGATAGAAAGCACTGAATAATCTACATAGCTAATGCAAAATTTAAAGCAATTTCAAGACAGATTCTGTAAGTACTAATAACTACAATTAGGCAATGAATAAAATTAGCAGTTTTAGAATCAGAAAAATGCTTTCTGAAGAGGAAGCAGCTTTTTTACTGTTTGACTTTGAACTAAGGTGCTAAAGTTGAACCTTTAGCAAGATGTCTACATTTTATTATGATGTGACTGTACCTTTCCTGGAGTTATTTACTACAGACCTGCCATGGCTCTCATATTATTATGTCTTCTGACATGATCGCTTGCTCTTTGCCTGGATTTTCAAGTATTTATGGTATACTGTCCCTTCTTCCCAACCGTATTGGAATCTACCCACACTTGAACCGAGGTATTCTTTTTGGACTTGTTAAGTGTCAAAGTTTTGACAGATAGAACACTTACCATGGTTATGAGAAGATTAGAAAGTTGAGAGTTCTATTTCCACAACATACAGTGAATTCATTTTCCAGTACTGGCATTGAAAATCAATGTAATGGGGGAGAGGGGTACTACATGCCTGATTGTGCCAACCTTCAGATAAAACACTTAGCCAAGGTCCCATTTTGAATTTGTGGTAGCTCAGGTGGATGTATTCAACCATATTGCTAGATTTGCTACCGGTGCTACCTCTAGGACCCACCATTGTATCAACCTAACTCAACTAGGATGGCTAGAGTGGCCCAGTCTTCTCCGATATGTCCAACTTATAATAACCCACAAAATACTATATCAACCCAAAAGAACACCAGCACTAAATAAGATCATCAAACCACACAGCAACCTGAGGACACTACGCTCTGCTGACAAACTGCTGGTACAAACAACTAAGAGCATAAATGTAGCTGGGGTCTCACTATTTGCCAACTCAGTAGGCGAAACTTGAAATATGCTACCTGCCAAACTTACTTACCAATCCTCCTTAACTCAGTTCAAAAAAAGCCTCAAACTACACTTCCAACAGCATTGGCAGTGTCCCTGCTTAAACCCTGACTAATCATCACCCACTGTTCCTGCAAACTCTCCCTAATCATTTCAGTCTCATACTCTAATACGTGTATGAATTCCTGAAGGGACTTATCCCATATTATTGTCTGAAATTAAAGCTGCATGATTTTGATGTTGTCTACTATGCTTTATCCATGTTTGTCACCCTACTTAAAACTGCATATTATACTTATCTCTAAATGTTTCTATTGTTCCTAATGTGTATATACTCTGCTTTCTGGAGCTTTTCTCCCCGGGCCTCCGCTGAAAATGCATATATATCCAGACGGACTTTCCCGGTAAACAAATGTAAAATAAATAATAAATAAATGTAAAAGATCCCATGGCACTTATTGAAACAAGAGTTGGGGATGCTACATTTATACATTGTTTGTACAATATTTATAAATGTCTTATATCATATCATACACTTTAAGAATATATATATATATATATATATATATATATATATATATATATATATACTTTAGTAGTATTCATTAACTACCCTCCCCATCCTTTAAACTGCAGCCATCTTTTTATTTACAACATTATTTCTCCATTGTCCTTTTTGTTATACAATAGCTCTTTACAACATATTTTCCGCAAACACTATCATAAATAAAACCTTATTCCTTTTACCTATTTCTCTCTTAGTCCCTTCCTTGTGTTAACCAAATAATATCATAACCACATCCATGTTCTCTAAATATTTTTATCTGCAAGTCTTTCTGTAAAAAATACAGAAATCATTACTTTCTTCAAACTCCAGAAAACAATGTTGAAATATTTTTTCAAGTGTACAAACATTTCATAACTTTCCTCATATACCTCATATGTTATAGTTCCATTCATAGACTATTGTAATTTTTAATTGTCTCTTTAACATTGCTTCTTATGTCTTCCCATGGAAATACAAAAATCTTCTTCCATTGCTTCTTATATCAACTTTTCCTCTCTCTTTTAACATTGTTTAGTTCAAATCTCCATATCTTTGCTTTTTTTCATATTCTTTACCATCAAAATTTTCACATGCCATTTATTTATTAATTTAGCTTTAACTCTTTTCAAACACAATCATTTTTTTTAAATAGCATTCATATTGCCATATCTTTTCCATGTAACATTTTTGACACTCAAAATAACTGCATTTATGCCAAGAGACAGTAGAATTTATTAAATTCACCCTACCACATTTTTTCACATTATATACCATTACTCATTATATTTAACACCGAACCTCATAAAAAAACTAAAACAGTCTATCACTGCTTTTTTTATAAAACTCAAACACATAATGTACACCACTTAAGTTGACATATTTCCCCAAAACATATATATGCAACATATAAATCTTTTCTAAGACAATTGAAATGCCTTCCTCCACTCTGCCAATCTTATTTTTTTCAGCAATTCTCTCCATTGTCCTAACACCTGGTATTTTCCTAATCTCACATATAATATACTAATAAAGTCTGCCTACCCGTATCACTTCTCCAAATCCTTTTCTCTTTTTATTCAAATATGAATCTAAGCTGTTCAGTATCATGACTGTTTTGACAGTCCCTTCACTCTCATCCATTATTAATACTAAGCATAAGATAACACTAATGACAATCTTAAGCCATTATTATCCTTGGATCTTGCTTTTTCTAGACCATTCTCACAGGTTCTTATGACCACACTCATCACCATCACAAACAGCCGCATACGCATTGGACACCGTTGTTTAACTCCCCTTTCTGTCTTAACCTTTTTTCCTAACCATCATTTAACCATCATGGATATCCAGTATACTTCATAAGCTGACTTTACATCCCCTTTCCTATATAATATCCTTCCAAATTATTCAACATTTGTACCACAAACCACTGTACTTCCTTCACCTTTGCCATCTCCTGTATAACCGTTTAACTTACATCTATTTTCCGTGCTATATATGTACCTACAATCATTGCTTCATCTAAAATCCTCATTGTTCTTTTATAAAAAGGTTATAATCTTTATTCCCTGGTGTCACTGGCCTCCATTTTTTATTTCTTTTTTTTTTCCCCTTTTTCATGCAAAGATTATTATACCTTGAAAATTTCTTCATCTTTTATTCTTTCTTTCATTTATTTTTTAATTTATAAATTACAACCCCATCCCTTTTTGAACGTGGTTATTTTTCTATATAAATTACAAAAATTCCCCCTTTTTGGACTTGGTTATTTCCTTTTAACAATTATACCCTAAACAACCTGGCGCACCCTTTATTGGTATGAACAAATACACTACATGCACTTTGAACTACATATAACTACATAAAGATCACTATCATCATAGCATAAGATTCAACCATGTGTAGCATGGTTTAAACAGAAGAGCATTTATAAGAGCATAAGAAATAATAACCACCTGATGACATATGCTTAGATATGCACAATATATGCAGAAATAAAAATCGTGAATAATTCTGCATTAGAAAAGTATACTGCTCATCTTACTCACATCAGAAGGATGAAGATTTAGTTCCTTTAACTGTGTATTTGAGGAACCATTTGTTCTGCAAAGCAATAAGAGGTCAAAGAGGCTTGGATCTTTCATGGCTCAAAAGACTAGACACACATTCACACAGAGGATTATTTGTGAGATTGGAGAAAGACAGAAAGAAGAGGCTGCCAGCCTGTCCTAAAAAGTAAGATTTTTTTGAGGCTACTGATCATTTTAATCAAGAATATAAGGTTTCACAATTTCAGTGATACATTTAGTTAGATACGTGTAAAAGTGAGCATCATATTCAGTACAGGGTCTGATGAGTAATGGGAAATTAAGACTTCTTTGGATCAAGGGGAGATCGCTTTGGGAATTTGATGGTCCAAATAGAAGGCTTTCTGAACTATTGCAGAGACATGTTAGTCAAAAGATAAATAATTATAAATAAGAGTGAAATGAACCTTTACAATATTGCTAGACTGGAGAAGTGTTTCACCTATATGGTATAAGAAAGATGTTCTACTTACCAAAATGAACTATACTATATTATTTCATATCTAATGTGAGACCATTTTCCTTATACCAGTGGTTGACAGGGTCTAACCCATGTTTGCATAACTGTGAGTCAATGGAAGATCAAATAACACCACCTAATTTACTGTTATCTGCAAACTTATATAACCATATGTGACCCCCCCCCCCACCACTATCTCTAGGCCAGTAATCAAGGAGCCTCTATCCTCACCACTGGCACCTGTGGGGGACATTTACTGGGAGGATAACAGGTACACGCACAGTATTTCCAGATGCAGCTCTTTGCATCAAGTGCAATTTCCCTTAAGAGCACATAGAGACAACAGTCAGTCTGAGTTTGGTTTCTTCCACTTTCTCCAGCTTCTCAGTAACACTCCCCACTGGCACAGTCATAGAGTTGATATCTCAGCTGAATGTCCATGCCAAGACCTCCAGCACCCTCTCTGTCCACCCAGTGCTTTGTGTCCCTACCCAAGTAGCTGACACATACACTCTTGAAGGTTTGCTTTACACAAACGCGCACACACACATGCACACACACACACACACACACACACACACACACACACACACACACACACACACACACACACACACCTGGGAAAGGCTAATACAGGTTTACTAGCCATGCCCCCTTCTGCCCAGACTATAAAGTAGTTATGACTGCCACCAGACAGTCCTGCCAGCTACCCTGAGGCTCTTCCAAGGGTGCCCAATATACTGAGTGAAATTAATATTAATACAAATGGTAGTCTGACCAGGAGCAAGGCTACTAAGAGTGGCCCACAGAGCGTCACCAAATAAATATGCAAATAGTCTCAAAACTTAAATATCTCCACAAAAATCAGCCACAATGAAAGGTTTAAATATATTTAAAAATAAATAACAATAGAACAAGAAAATACTAAGTATATACTCATGTGACATCAGAGTTCAAATTGCAGGAAATATTTAAAATAACATTGAAAGACAGACTCAGATAAATAAAGAAAATCAATATTTAAGCTAAGCTTCATGATATTACTGACTGAATCTAAGAGAATTATACTATTCCCTACTTACTTCATAGAACAAGGGAGATGATGTGGTGAATGGTTATTTTCATTGTCAGGTCCAATACAGAATACGGAATTCTCTCTTTCACTAAGAGACTTTTCAAAATAATATCTAAAATACTACTTCTGGGATAGTTTGTAGAATGACATCACTTC
The DNA here is from genome assembly GCF_019279795.1 of Protopterus annectens. NCBI lineage: Eukaryota > Metazoa > Chordata > Ceratodontiformes > Protopteridae > Protopterus > Protopterus annectens. The sequence continues at coordinate 1,320,482,325 of NC_056746.1, read as the reverse complement.
TTGTCATCTGACTTCTAGTTCCATTGCAAAACCCCCATTGCTGAAAACTGGCAGGATTTAACACCTACCTGTAAACATACACACACAAGGGCTTTTGCTCAAATCTGTGGCAGATGCTGGAAGTCATAAAACAATTTCACACCTCTGTGCTTCCAGAGTAGTAATTAATTCACCCCAAAGATGATACAGATAGCTTTCTAATACAGACTTTGTGTCTCTGGCTGTATTGAAACCTGTTTTCCATGACATGTGGAACTGTACATCAGTGGTATGTTAATTACACAGACTGTATCCTGTAAGCACAGGGTGGCTTACATTAGAATTTATCAATTGGAATACACAGGAAAAATAATATTGTGATAATCAATAAACAAGCTAGACATACCACTAAACATAGTATGAGACAAGATCAAGAAATATTTCAAGAAAATTTATATAAAGATATTGAGTATAACAGGAAAATATTTTATAGCTACATAAGATGTGGTAGGAATAAAGACATACAAATTAATAAATTGTATGTAGATTCTAAAAGTTATTCTTAGACAAAACAGTTTATAGATATGTTTGCAGAATCATCTGCTAAGTAGGGTGGTTCGACAAAGAAGGTAATAAATTGTCCTAGTGACATCCAGGTAACCTCAGATCCTGATATCAGATTAGATTATATTGAAAAAAAATAACTACACAAACTGGATTTAAACAAAGCACAGGGAGGAGACAGAATTAATAATAATGACCTGAAAACACTTGGCATGAATTTATAGTACCATTATATCTGTTATTTACTGGATCGTATAAATATTGGGAGATTCCTCAAGACTGAAGACATAAACCTGTTAAGCATGTCTTTAAGGGGAAGGGGAATATGACAAACCCAGAGTCATACAGACCAATATGTTTGCTTTCATGTTGTGGAAAAATAATGCAGAAGGTAATGTTGGATAGGTTATTCTCAGAATGGGAAAGGTTGGGATTTGAAACCATATATCAGCATACATATGTTGAAAATAGATTGATTACCACCTGTAACATAATATTCTATAACAATATAATGAAAGCTATGAATGAAAAATTGTCCTGTAATGTAATGTATATAGATTTAACTTCAGCACTTGATAGGATCATACACAAACCACTGGTAAATAAATTAGAACAAGTAGGTATTGATGTACTCTTGATAAGATGGATACCTGCTTGCCTTATAAATAGGACATGGCAAGTATCATAAAGCAATTGGACAAGGGAAATTTGAGGTCACAGTCAAGGTATCCCACAGGGCTCTATCCCATGTCCACAGCTGCTTAGATTGTATCTTTCAGATCTATCTTTTTCATCGAAGGAGTTCTGCAGTTTATATGCAGATGACTTGAAAACTGGTAAACTGATTATATATGCTACAGACAAGACATGCCTGCAAAAGAATTTTACTAAATTGGCTGCTTGGGCAAAGAAGAATAATATGCTAATAAATACATCAAAAATTAAGGATATGGGATTTGGGAGAAATAAACTGAAAAGTGAATATTTAATACAGCACACAGTAACTGAAGCTGGAGATTCTCTTAAGGACCTGGATATATGGGTAGATCCAGCTCTGAGTTTTTCTAATCATATCAACCAATTGGTTAATGATATGTATAGAAGTATTGCTTGTATAAAAAGCTTATAAAGTCCAGGAAATCAGAAATGATAAAGTCATTGTTAGTTACATTTGACCCAGACTGAGTACAGAATAACCATATGGAAACCTTATAAGAAAACAAGCATGATTAAACTGGAAAGAGTGCAATGAAAATATACCACAGGCATCTGAACTTTTACAGTTTCTTATATGGATATTTAAGAGGTGATAATAGTCATGTATATAAGATATTTAGAAACAACTACCTCTGGGGCTGTTTAGAGTTATCAAAAAAGTTGACAGAATCTTCAGACAACTTATGGAGAAGATTCTATAGGAATGAGAAGTGTACTAATTGGCTCTCTGACAGAGTAGCTGATACATGGAATAGACTACCAAATTACATTAAAGCAAGTACTAACTTGGATATTTTTAAGAACAGCATGGGCACTTGGGAGGCTAGAAAGGCATTATTACTCATGCTTGAAATATTTGTACGTATGTACGTATAGATGTATCCATAGCAATAATACATTGTTATGTAAAATGAATAAGAACAATAACTAGATTGTTAGATAACTTGTTAGACAAAAGCAACTTTATAATGATGCCACATTAACATGATACAGTAGAACCACTTCAGACTGATAGCCTTGTAATTATGCTAAAGAGATTTTAACAGTAAACCAGCAGGTTTATCAGTTCCACAACTTTACATATGATCTTAGTCAGACTAATGGGTCTAAAGTTATCAAAGTTCATTGTTAGGCCACCATTGCTTAATGGCATTGCAGCTGCTTTTTCCAGGCTCCAGTAATGTAATTGGTGCAGAGGCTTAGATTAAAGAGGTTAAATAGAGATTCACAGGATCATAGGTAGGTACTAGGCTATCAGCCCAAGGGCCTACGTAAGCCTAGCCAGCAAGGTCCCATAGCTTACACCACCCAAGAAAGTTATTTTCCTGTGCCACTGTCAAGCAGAGGCACAGCAGTGATCCCAGGGGTGTATTTTCTATTTCCCATCCACTCATGAAGATTTTTCTTGAAGAGTGCTAATGAAGAACTTTGCTTGACATAGATGGGCAGCATGTTCCAGAGTATAGGAAGTCTCTGGTACAGGAATCTATCCCTCCAGCATGTCCTGTTTATTGTGGTGACAAGGTTTAGGTCCCTAGAGCATGTAGCTCAGAGGGATTAGGATTTCTTTAGGTGTAGCATGTCCAACAGCTCTGGGTTTGACATAACTTTATATGTTAGGCAGAGATCACCTCGGAGTAGGCGATATGCTATGGAGTAAAGCTGGAGTTTTTTGAGGTGGTCAGTGTAGGGCATTTGTTTGAGGCCAGTAATCCTCTTTGTGAGGTACATCTGTGGCCTTTCCAGCTGCTGCAGATGTCTTGTGAGGTACATTCCAAAAGGAGCGTTGTACTCTATAATGGGTCTAATGAGTGACGAGTAGAGGGGAACAATGACCTCTTTTTTCCTGGATGAGAACCCTTTTATGATGTGGTGTGCCACGTAGATGGACTTCCTGACTACTGTGGCGATGTGACTATCAAAGGAGAGACTACTGTCTACCTGGGTCCCAAGGTCTCTTATCACACATTCAGTGTTAAGTAGATTGCTGCCTATGTGTTAGTTCACGGGTACAGAGTTTTTACCAAAGGGGATGACATTGCACTTTTTGGCATTGAACTTGAGGCCATGGCTCTGACACCAGGCATCTGTCTCAGTGAGGCCCTTCTGTAGGATGTCCTCATCATTTAGGGACTTGACTATGGCTCCTAGTTTGCAGTCATCTGTGAACTTCATTAGCCTGAGGCCTTCTGTGTTAGCCTAGCTAGGATATATCTGGTACTGAAAACCAGGCAACCTGGTATATTATCAGGACCCAGGGAAGAGATGTTCTAAGCTCTTTTGAAGGCTGAGATAACTTGTTCCATATAATTAAAGACAGTCTCTACACTGTGCAATCTATTTAATAGCTATAACTGGTTGGAGAAAAATATGTTCTAAATTTGTCAGCTTGGATATTAGCTATTTCTTTTGGTAAATAGGGGCAGTATATTTGCTGATTAGCTCTGGATGTATATGTGGTATTTCCTAAATTCTGGACATAGTTAAAGAAATATTTATAGTTATTTTTTTATCTAATAATCTAAGTTCATATTCAGCTCTGAGTTTCCTAATAGTTCCTTTTTGCTCTTAACTAGTTTGCCTAGGTGTGCTCTTAAGGTTAATAAAGTGAAACTTCTTATAAACATGTAATGTATTTCCCTTCTTATATAATGTATTTTTATGGGTATGCTGTCCTAGCACTTTTTTTAAATGTTTCATTATATTTGGTGTAGATAGGGAATGTTTTATCAGTGAAACTATTTCAGTGGGAGTAGATCTCAGTGGGTTCAGCAGTGGCTTTAGCAATTGGGACCCCTTAGATGGTGACTACAACAGAATTCATTTAAGCTGTCAAGTGAAAGGAGGTTTGTCTTTGAGAAGCATCTAAGCACAGAGGTATTTACAAGGGAAGTATCACCAATTTTAAAAGAAGAGGTCACTGATTTATGGTCTGATTTAAGAATAGAAGACGTTACATATGGAGTAACACAAGAAGTGACCATATCCATGAGGACAAGATCAAGGCTGCTGAGGCCTCTAATAGGATGACTAACTATTTGTACTGGGGAGGTAGCATTTAAAATTTAAGGAAGTATTGGGAATGTTGATCACTGGCAGTATAGGTCAGACAGTTTATTGAGTGGATAGATGAACTCCCCCAATAGAAAGATGTTGGGCTTAATGGGGGTTTTAGTTAACATATAGGTCAGACAGTTTATTGATTGGATAGATGAACTCCCCCAGTAGAAAAATGTTGGGCTTAATGGGGGTTTTAGTTAATATATAAGAATACTATCCTGCTCATTAGGAGCTGCAGATGATTTTCTACAACTAACTGAGAAGTGGTAGTTAATCTTCTTTAGGGTGATTTGAGTTGGCTGTTTGCAAGTAAATATTTGGTGTCCAGAAGAATCTGTCATGAGGTGACAATATTAACAGGAACTACTGATACTCACCCTCAACAGCCAGTAGCTATGAAGACATGAATGCACTAGACTGAGGAATACAGTAAGTGCTTTAACTGCTTTGAGACCATTGCTCTAAAACTGCACATATATGAATCTGTTCAATTTGCAGAAAAACATGAAAACAGGAATATGGGAGCAATACTAGATAAGTGATCAGGAAAACCATAAGACGACTAGTCATGTACTCCTTTCAGTAAATGCACTTAAAGGCCTGAGCCTCCCTATCAAATGGTTTAATAGTACTCACCACTCAAATCAACCAGGTCTACTCAGAACAACTCTTGACCCTGATCTGTTACTACCCATCTAATCACCAAGACTAGCCTTAAAGGTAGTCAAAGCAATATTTTCTTTGACTTGTAGTTGCAACATATTCCAAAAATCTGGGAATGCACTGAGTTAGGAAACTATCTCTCTAATGTGTATTTTTTTTATTTAATGGTATGAATTGCAGTCATTAGTATGGGTATTTGTAGAGCCGCTGGCTTAGCAGAGATGATACCTACATGTTCAAGCATTTTTTTTTTGCTTGTTTTGTTTTTTTGTTTGTTTTTTTTGTTAAAAGTCTTTATTTTGAGTAGAACCAATTTAATGTGTTCCCAATTTGAATTTACTAGAGTAAAATATCCAGCAGATGAAATCTGTTGAAAAACACACTATATGGGGCAGCAAAGTTCCACCAGAATGTGAAATCTTGGTAAAAAATGCACAAACCATTCTTTGACAAAGCAGGAAGTGTTGGCACCCATGACATCCAAAGTTAACACATACTGAATCCTCCCAGAATGGAATCTGCTGCATAGCCAATTCTTAAATCCAATTATCTTGTCTTTGAGTCAGGGCATCATTCTGATGGCAAAACTCCACTAAAGACCAGTGTGTTTCCTGCCTTGGACACATGCAGGGCAAGCGCAGTCATATCCTTTTGTGTATCTCTCTCTCTAAGGTCATCCACCACAATGTTGACGACTATCAGGACAAAATTTTATTTCTTAGGATGGTGGGATCTAAGAGTCCTTGTTACATCCTACATCTTCGCTCCAGAAAGATAGCAAACTGTATTGAGAAGTAAGTCAATGAGGCTACATAGTCTACATTTTGATAGGACTGCAGAGAAGTAGCAGTGTTAAGAAGAATAACTAATATCTATTACTGTGTGTATTACTACAACTGAAATTAGAAATACAGAAAGAAGACATAACTACATATTTGCACATATTCAGATGTCTCACTAAGCATGAAATGAATTGGAGTCAATGAAGTTATGTGGTCTTGCAAAGCTAGGATTACATCAGTTATACACCAACAGATAAAAATGATTAGTCACAGTCTCATGCAGACTGGGGACCAAGGAGCTACAGAAGGTTTTTTTGGATGGTGGTGCTTCTGGTAGGAGTATAAATGCCTAATGTTGAAAAGGAACCCAAATCTTTGTCCCTGCTAGCAGTAGTGCTGGTAGGTCCTCGATGAGCATGGTCCAAACTGACGTAGAAAAGTAGAATGTTGCTAGAGTGATTAAAGATTTTCAGACGTAGGCAACAGCGGGACTACAAATCTGATTATTTGAATGATGTGAAGATGGGGGTGGTGGAGATCTGTGAGATAAATTTGTTCTTGGACACAGAAGTACAAATGGTAAAGCCTGAGTGGGTTTCATTACATGGCAATTCTATGATTGCAGTATCTCAAATAATTATTTTTAACCAATGGTGCAATGTCTTTGGATGTGGTATATATAAGTAGAGGTTCTGGGGCTGTTGTAGCCCCACCATATCACTTAGTGCAGAGAGGTGATGTTTCTTGAAAAAAAACATGTCATAGGGAGCTTTGCTTTTCTTTATTTTATCACAAGTCACACTTTACTGTTTGCATTTTTGAGCACCAAATATTTTTGTGTTGAAATTTGGCCATGCAGCCTAAAGATCAGGTATTTGAATAAATGAATTTGACAGAAGGATAGTGATTCTATGGATAATACTACCAATACCTTTACCAGTGAACTATTGATATGGTTTAATACAAATCAATGAAGAGAAGCCAGATAATGTACTGCTGTTTCAAAAAGTGCCGGAATGGCTTTCACTGAGCACATCTGTCCTCTTGATAAGTAATTCTAGTTTCAGCTAGTGCATTTAAGAGGCCAGTAAAGAGAAGAATGGGAGGGAAATTCTGTTCATTAGGTAAACGTAAATCATATGAATGGCTAAGAGAGAGAGAGAGAGAGAGAGAGAGAGATGAGAGAGAGAGATGATGGAATGGAAACCATTATGAGAATTCTGGAAGCAGACTTCCTTGAGGCTCGGGTTCTGTAGAGAGCTTGTTATAGTTATAGAAACTTCAAGAAATACTATCTTCTCTAGAATATAAGGGGAGATAACAAGCCTGGATGTGATGATCCAGAAACAAATGAAAATTCAAAGTCTGTCAAGGGAGTTGTACATGATTCTGAGAAAGCTGGATCACATGGAATATGGGCAAAGCAGATGGAATAATTAGAATCTGCGGTACACCTGAAATAATAGAAAAAGTCAATCTATTTAGCTTTTTCATAACAAACTCCTCCCAGGAATTAATGCACCTGCAGATATGGAAAGCAAGATGGACATAATACAAACGGAAACATAAGGTTGGGAAAGGGAGCACAGACAGTCGCAAACCAAGTCAAGTAATTTTCCTGTACAGCAAAGGAATGGCTTTTTAATAGCCACTAGCTTTTTCATGTTATCAAGCTAGATGGAGTCATACTTAGAGTTTAACAGGATGATTGCAAAATGTCGTTCCTGAAGTATGTTGCTTATAGAGATTTCAGATGTGAGCCGAATAAGCTATCACTGGCTTCATGCCTAAGCTTCCCTGCTGCTTTTGTGGTCATAAGCCATCCTCAAAGGAAAAGACTGGAACCCAAACTAAAATCAGGCATGTTATGCTAGAGCTGAGGGCTGGGATTGATACATTAAGCACAGCCCTTCATCCAAGTTGGAATGTAGAGTAGCTGACAGATATTTTCCAGATAGTAGCATAAAAATTAAAAAAAATATATCCAAACCACAGTATGAGCGGAAACCAAGTTTAATAACCTCATAAAAACTCAAAACAACTGAGCGCTTTCACCATTAAATAATTAGGCTTCTTCAGAGTCATTGAAACAATTAAAACACATACTTTATAAATACATACAACACTAAGGCAACCGATCACATGACTCAACATATAACTTACTTGGCCAATCGAAAACCTTGCCATCCATTAGAACCAATAAGTATGCAAGTATTGCTTGCTCTAGTTTGTTTACTTGGAGTCTAGCTCAACTCTTCTGTAATGCTATTCGGAGGCCCTCAGTGTTAAAGACCACTTGAGGATACTTACTGTTGATATGTAGCTGCTATTTGAAATCAGGTCAATGAACCACCTTCAGGGTGGCTTATGCTATGTCAAGCTGTAAATTTAACAGAAATACAGTTCCTGAATGTTATCTCAATAGATATTAGATATGGCACATTTTACATCTTTGCATAAGTGTTTTCCTCTTCTTTTATATTTTCCCGGTGAGTAACTGGTATGTGAAACCCTCAGTACAGAGTCATTTAAATGTGTTTCTTTTTCTACAGTATCCTTATGGAAGTTATGAATATGTGAGACTCATTAGATATAACGTATTGGTGACCTGTTTTTCATTAACTGTGTAGCTGGGCAGGGTGGTCAGTTGCTGTGCAGCCTGCTTTTATATCATCCACCTTTGGCACTTTAACAGCAGTTTAAAATTTACTTTGTTTGTAGGTAGTTTGCTCGAGCTCAATAATTTGTAGTTTGCATTTTAATTTCTTGGTATCGATACATACATTGTAAGTATGCCCAGATTTGTTATATGCATGCTGTCTGACTTACACTTTTATATTTTGTGTGGTCTTGAGGGGGCCAGATTGCTTGAAATAATGCATACTGACTATCTAGATGCAAAGGAAATATTTGCATAAGAATGGCAGATGTAGGTTAGCTGATAGCATGCTACAATATGAATCTGAAGTAGTGTTCAGGAGGTTGACAAATGGGGAAACACCATAGGAAGATGGCTTTACAGGACTGGTTTAGAAGGAGTCAGATGGAGATTGAGGTAACCCCTGTTAAGCAATGAAGCGATGAGGACAGGGCTTCTCCCAAACTTTGTTATTGAAGCAAGACTGGCCCTGATTCCTAAAGCAGATCAATATGTATACAACCTTGACAATATTCATCCTATATTCTTGATTAATATGGATGTCAAGATATTTGCTATGGTCTTTGCAAAGGTTATTGATGGGATCATTCTGAGTTTGTAGGATGTGGGGCAGAGAGGTTCTGTGAAGGGAAGAACAGCAAAAGATCATGTGAGGAAGTTATAGAATCTTTTGGAAGATGCAGTAAAGGGATGGGATCAAGTGGGAATAGTTATCTTTGATGTTCAGAAAATCTTTGATACAGTGAAGTGGATATTTTTCTTCAGGATGTTAGGGAAAATGGGGTAGAACATAGGTTTTAAGGATGCTTTAAAAAACAATATAGTAAGGAGACAAAAATGAATGAGGAGTTTGCTGGAGAAGTTGAGGTGAAGATCTGTATAAGGCAAGGGGTTACTCTTCTGTTTAGCCTGTTTGTGCTGTCCATTAAAGTCAAAGTTCAGAGGGTAGATTTGTGAATGACTGCATATTGATTACAGATAATTTGGCTTTAGTAGATCAATGAGAATTAGACATTGTTAAAATGTGATAGGATCAGTTACCATTACCGTCTTCATTAATTATTGATTAGCTTTACATGGCGGTAGAGGGCAAAAAAGATTAAAGCCAACATTTCTATTTTTATGTATGTAATTTCAAGAATCCTTAAAATATATTTTTCATAAATTGAAGAATTAGGAGTTTGCATACGTAAAATGACTAGAATAATCAAATATACAACTTTTGTTATTCAATTAATACTCACTCTCAAATAAATTAATTAAATTAATTCATTCTTTCATTCATCCATTCTCTGACAATATGTTTATATATAGGATATCTGCCTTGTATGATGACTTAACAGTTTTATTATAACATTAATATTATTTTTCAAAAACATTCAATTCTTCCATTGATACAGGGTGATTCTTTTCATTTCCTTCATCAATGTGTTTGTTCTTATGCAGAGTATTAATGCATTTATTATTTTCTTGTACTCTTACTTTTGTGAGGCTTAGAGTATCTCAGAAGTAAAGCTCTCCTCTCGCATTGTCATTATTCACATCTATCAATATCCCCAATTATTGCTGCCTGAGTTAAACTATTAATTGTGAGTGTAACTATTTCATGAAAGAGTTATTTTACTGATACAGCAGATGCCATTGCTTAAATATTATTCTTTCTCTATAGTAGCTATTCAAAAGGCACTTTTTAGTATGATATGGATGCTGATATCTCATTATCAAGACATATCATGTGGATTTAGGATTAAATGAACTGATGAATAAGAAATAGACATCTCAAGTGACTACAGAGAACATGACAGTATTTTAAGCAACACTGTCACTACATGAGCTGAAAGATCCAATAGCCTAGACCTGCCACACAATAGAAACATCCCTAAGTTATCCTATACCCATAGATGACTTGATTCTGTTGAATTTTATGTATTGCTGCAGATGAGTTTTGGTGTTCTTCTTTGCAAGAACACTCAATATGAATGTCATCTAGGAATACTTTCAATAATTTATCTCAGATCAAAATATACCGTTCTAGGTTGTACTCACTGGCAGCCATTCCAACAGCACAGAGCATTCCCCTCTGTTTAGTGGACTTGTGCTGCTTTAATATAATGAGGTTCATAAGCATACTTAACTATCAGCATGTATGAATCTCATATCATGCAAATTAAACAACTCCATATAGGACCCCATTGACTAGAACATTTGTGGAAACTGTGTGGAACATGAATCTTTGAATTGTTGTACTACTTAACTTCCATAATACTGTGGAGGTCTATGATGCACGGATGCCTAATTTATATAGGCTGCATCCAAAGATTGTTACAGTTGCATATGGCTTATTGAGTTTTTAAAACGTGTTTTTATTTACATAGTATGCAAATCTTTATGAATATCACTGATAATAGTTGCACACTTTTTTCTCCTTGCTCTAATGAAGACATCTACTTTACTGCTACATAAATCAACTTTATTCAACTCAGGGAACTTCAGAAGAAGACAGCAGGTACTAGATGTGCCAGGTACACAGCCTTAGTGTATCTTTGAGTTTTTAAACAAATGTTATTAAACCATAAAATGTTAACTAACCTTAAAGGTCAACATGGACATACAATGTACAGTAAATAAACAACTGACAAATCCTAGTGTAGGCTCCAAGTATATGCATTTGTATACAAAAAGAGCTAACAGGTAATCAAAAATCTTAGAAATGAATGTCCCATCAAACACAATGTTGGTCTAGATTTTATTCTGCCCCTTTGCTTTGCACCATCTGATGCGGCTCCATGAAGCCTCTTAACAGAGTAATTCCTTGTAAATGTCAACAGTTGCCAGTAAGTGTCACCAAGAATATTTTTACAGTGTGTAAAAATGAAAACAGTGATACCATTAAATAATAAAATCATTCTAAAGAGACCAAATCACCAAGATTAAAAATGTGATACACAACAGACAAAGGATAGCTGACTAGACTGCATATGGCACTGCAGAATGCATCTTATTACAAATCTATTGACTAAGGCAAGTCTAAGGTGAATAATGAACATCTGCTTTCCTATTATGATATCTTCAAATTGTTTCACTCCTTGACCTCTTTTACAACACATACTATGGATTAATGTAAAAAATAAAATCTTCAAATGAGCTAAGGCAATGAAAGGGATAACTTTCAATTTCTGGCTGAGGGTTGTGGAGTTGTACCATGCTATTTCCATAATATGCCTGCTGAAATACTTATTCATTTTAAAATGATGATTAGCAAGAATCTTATACCCCAAAGTATCATTATCCCTGTATCAAGATGAGAATATTTTGCTATTATCACAGATATGTAGTTCATTCTCCTGTATTTGATGAAGTTACTCCCTGTGACAGTTGTGAGACCTGACATTCTGTCTTCTGCAGTGATGAATGATAGTCTTCAAAGTGCACATTTAACTAGGAATTACCAAAATGATTAGCTGCAATATTATGTAAGATTTTTATTGGGTTTCTGATCATAACTGTATTATTATCTGTTTGTAATATAAATTCCAAGAGGTGAAACTTGACATCAGTGTTGAAAACACATAATAAATGATTAGGATCAGTGAGCCCCAATCATAACTGTTTGCAGTGCATAGGCCGTTATCTACTATGTGTTACCACTTACGGAAAAAAAGTCTGAAGTGCTTTACTGTCTTCAACTCATAAACATGTACAAATGTATTTGTTTAAGATTTAGTTAAGTTATTTAAAGAATCAAACTAATTTTCTGAGGATGGAATGAAAATATGAAGCGATATATTTAGGGACTGTTTAGAGTAATGGTATCATTTGTTTTGAAGTGAGTCTCTTGAAGAAATACTACTTGTACATTATTTAATTTCATATATCTTAATAAATTAGATGTTTTCCTTGGATTGTTTAAACTGTTAGTGTTTAAGAATAAAATAGTCAAGTCCATTCTCAGTATTTAACTTTACATCATATTTGTTTTGTATTATATTTTGTAATACCATACCAAATGTAAAATATGTAACTATGTGTTAATAATTATCATTGTAGTCAATATTTTAATTTTGGTCAAATAACTTAAAATAGAGTTTATTATAGGCCAATAAAAAAAAAAGAAAAATGCCAAAATTACTTGTATAACAACAAGTATATAAATATTTTTGTAAACCCTCTAATGTACGTGAAGTGAAATAAATAGATGAGAAGAAATCTAACAGATTGCCTACCATAACTTCCCTCATGAAAAAAGAAAGAAAAAAAACTAACCCCTTTCGAGCTCCAGTACACCTTTTCTCTTATCTTGGAGATTTAACAATATTAGTTATTTTCCCTATATAACTATTAATAATGAATTAACATAATGTATGGAAATGACTATTGATTGGTAATACAATTTAATTTTAGATTAGATTAGACTTCTTTTTCAGAATATAATCATCCTATCATGCACTACTTAAACATTTATAAAGTAAAATCTCATTTATAACACAGTAAATGTTGCTTAACATTAGTTCTCTTTAGCCTGAGAGTAGTATATATATACATATTAATAGTCTCCAATATTTTTATATGACCAATATACTAATGATTATGTCAGATAAACACTCTCCTACATACTAAAAATATATTATAACTGAGTAAAGTAGATTTAGAAATGTATCAGTAAGTGAAGATAAATACGGACAAGTCTACTAAAAACACTTGAATCATACTACAAAAACTATGTAGTCCATAGAATGAACTCTTAGAGTTGTGTTCACTAGAGATGATAATGTAAATATGTTTGAATGAACAATACATGTCATAAATCTCTACATATCACTCACATGCTTTCAATTAGAGACAAATGAAAGCATAACCAGATTCAGTTATTTTATGTCCCACCCATGAATGTAGTTGTCATAAATTAAAAGAAAAATGAAGAAAGACAACATTAGACCATAGTCATCACTCACTGATGATGAAACAGAAGCAATTTGCCCTGATAAGTGGCTATGTGGGTGAGCAATTTATAAACTTCTTAATACTAATGCATAGTTTTAATATTAATTCATATTATGAGAATATCATCACAGAACATTGACCAAAATGCTGGTCAAGACAGAGCATTACTGAAGCTGTTCTGCACAGCCACAGTTCCTTGGAACCTTTATAATAGAGTGTTTATCAAAGACTGTGTCATGTAGCAAGATACAAGAGTAGGCAGACTCCCTTCTTTTTTATTAAATTGTTAAAAGTAATGACACTCTAAAAAATACAAAACCTGTTAAGCTGAACAGTGCCTTAAGAAGTCTTTCTATCTCATATCTATTTAATTAGTGTTCTAGTTGAATTTCTCATCAAGAATTACAATTTACAAATCTGTTTTATGTTACTACTTGAAGAAGTAGCACAAGCAGACCATGAAGACATTTTCTCATGGGCCCTTTACTTTAAAGAAATAAAAGATGAAATTCCAAGGTGAACTCATCTTACCAACCATCTCACTAAGAAACTGATAGCCTTATTATTTAAGCAGTTGTCAATATTCAGTAAAAATATCAGCTGCATAATAGTCAGCTATACAACTAATGTCTTAAGGATTAAAGGTAGTTTATGTTATAAATCCCTACCTTAACCAGATGTGTAGCATACAGAATATCATTTAGGATTTGTGTTTCTTAGGAACCTATGTCTGTAGTAAGTCCAAAACAATGTCCCAATCCAGGGCTAACACAAAGTAACCATACCAAGTAATACAGTCCACGCTAAGATCACAGAAGGCAGGCAGTTGCAGAAACACTTCTTTATTAGAAACAGACTAAGCGCTTTCACCAAACACACTTTGGCATCTGAAGATGCCAAAGTGTGTTTGGTGAAAGCGCTTAGTCTGTTTCTAATAAAGAAGTGTTTCTGCAACTGCCTGCCTTCTGTGGATTCGTTTTAGCGGTGGACTGTATTACACTTGGTGTGGTAACCTATGTCTGTAAATGTGTAATTCAAACAATTCTTGGTAGAATGAATGACATCTAAACTACTTTATTATGCTAATTTATGTGCAATTTTAATATAGGTTTCCCAGTACTTCCCCGTCATCAAGGCAACTCCCACAATACATCAACAGGCACTCGCAAGACTGTCTGAGATGCCAATTTTATGAGTTATAGAACCATGACTTAAAGTTTTGCTGGGAATAAATAAACTGTTCATCATAGAAAATAAGTACACATGCCCATACAATTTAGTAGTGCAGTTAAACAACTACTTGCATGTTGGTGTAAGAATTTTGGCTAATTACCAGCATCTTTGCCACTTTACTCGAGTTTAGTTGGACCCCACTTACCAAAGATTAGAAAGCACGGTACTTACATCTTATTGCAACCAGATTTTCGCGGTAATGCTTGTTGCTTCTCGTTGTGTCAAATAGCACCAAGAAAGTATTAAAAAGCTCAGAAACATGTTTTCTTTAATGTTTTGTGTTTTTAGGAAGGTTTATCGGTTAAACAGCTGAAAAAGTAAGGTTTGAAAATAGATTTCCCCTTTACCGCCAGCATCTCATATCAGTTAAGCAAGTCCCATTCTACTTCAAATGCTTAACTGTTTCTAAGATTTTGCGATACGGCGTACGTTGTTCATGTTTAAGTAATGTACTATATTGGGGTTGGGTGAAGTATGAAAAAGTGTGCTGGGATATTGGTGGTCTTTTTTTTTTTTTTTAATAATGAAAAGGTACAATTGTAGGTTTTGAGGGTAGTATGCTGAAACAACATCGAGCATTGCATTCAACTTGGAGTGGTTGCATTTGCACAAGTATTTGGCCAGAAAGGACTTTGGCAGTTATCATGCATATGTTAGGTGCTTTTTGGAGATACCTCATTTATTTTTCAGTTGTAGTTTTGTAGGTTAACCTTTGTAACAGAAACTTGCAGGAATTAAGGGCTTGCAAGAGTGATGGGGCATGATGTTGACAGGTAATCCGGGGTAGTTTTTCATGGCACTGCCATAATGGCAAAAGTTGCCAGGTGTGGTTCGATTTGTTTTGGTGTTGTGATGGTGGCATATTGGGTCAAACTCTGGATGTACGTCAGGGATTTCTGCATGTTTTATGGCTGGAAAGCTATGCGTGACTCATTCATTGTTTTTGTGTTGGTATGTGGGGGGGGAGAGTTATCAATGATTGCATTCAGTAGCCCTTCAAAGCAGTTATTTTGCTGAGGAACGTGCATCACACAGCATTACTGACATGAGTTAATCTCAGAAAAAGGGAAAAGCTATTTTCAAACATTATTTTCTCAGTGTTTTCAAGGTTAAATGTTTGTTTGTCTTTTCGGCTTTTCCCGGTTAGGGGTCGCCACAGCGGAACTCCGGTCCGCTAATGATTGGCAGTAGATTTTTTTTTTTATGGTGCCAAGTTGCCAGCCCGATGCCTAACCTTCAGTGAAGGCACACCCATTCACACATGTCTTTCGGATGCCACTCGACCATGGGGAGGACATGCAGACTCCACATAGAAGGCCCTACTACAAATTAAAAATATTATAGAAAAGATGTTATTTAATTTTAATACTGTTAATTTTGTTTTTTTAAAGGACAACAGAAGCAACCAGTGTTAGCATGAACATCTGGTTGTGATAATATGTAAGTACCGAAAGCACTAAAGGGTGAGGAGAGTAATCAGTAATTTACTATCTACTGTATTCACTATTTATTTGGTTACTACTTAATCAATTCAATTGAACACGTCTAGGCAGTGTGAGCAGAGGAAAATGACAACACTGCACAGTACAGGGTTTACTATGTTATCTAATAAAGCAATGTGTGCATTATATTCAAATAAGCAGGAGTTATAAGTACAAGGTAATAAGTCCCTTTGTGGCTTCTGAAATTAGATGAGTTCTATTACCAGGTTAATGAAGTATTCAGTATAATATGTCTAAAATCTGTCTTAATTTTTACTTATTATGTGCACAGAAGTATGTCACAACTGCAGCTGATGTGTGCATCTCACACACATATTTACCTGTTTACACTTGCAACACTGTAACAGATGTTTACAAAACTATCAGACGTCATTTTACTGGATCACCATAGCATAGTGTATCTTTTAGCCCAGGTAGGAATAATTTAGAAGTAAGAAAGGACTGTGTTTACTTCAAGTGTAACAATGTAGTCTGTAATGCTTCTATTACTTTTTCAATTGGATGTTATTGAATGTTACTGTAAATTCTTCTTTTTTGTGTTACCTACATGTAAAACAGCTACTCTATCACTGATTTCACACCTATTGTTTTTATTTATTTAAAAGAAGTCAGGGTTTATAGATTTTAATAATCCAAAGACCATGTTAAATGAGCTTAAAATATACTGCTTGTGCAACTGATATCACACTACAAGCGCTACCTTAAAAACAGACAAGCAGGGGATTCCATAACTGACTATTTCCACCTTAAATCTTTCATAGCAGACAAGGGAAGCTCTAACTGGTGCATGAGAATGTTTCAAATAACAGCCTTGTCAGAACCCAGTAACGGAAATCTATTTATAGTAACTCTAACTGTTTTTTCCACTTAAATATGGATATCTATGTTACTTTTAAAATGGGAATTTGAAGTGTGGTGAAGTCAGTAAGCCACAGCAACTATGATTAAAAATTTTCAATTCCTATTATGCAACAATGAGGTGAACTAAATATACTATTAATAAAAGGGAGATGAGAAAAAACGTTTGTGTATATGTTGTCTCTGTTCTTCCTTTGCATATAACTAATTAATACTAAAGTGAAAGATAACATTTGAATCTGGTTTACTTCACTGCCTATGAATGAGATGTAACTATATTTTTAGAAGTCATTCTAAGTTATAAAACCATTTAACATTATCAGAAACAACCACTAGACTTGTGATGAGTATGTTGCATAAAGTATAAGTTTAAGAAAAAGTATAACTGTCTCAGAGTATAATAGGCAATATAATAGATAAAATACATACATTTTGAGGTAAAGTCCAGAAGTCTATATTTTTGTTGATTCTTTGAGAGATTTGGAAGACTGTGTAGTTTTAGAATCAGTTCTTTGTTTCTTTTTCCTTACATCAGACCAAGTATTTTTTTCTGGAGATCTTTTCAAGTTGGTGGAAACAGTCCAGTCCATTTCTTCAGGAATTGCGATGATATTATTATTCTTGATGAAGGTAGAAGCTTCTTCAATGTTGTTAAAGGTTCTCAAGTCATTTGAATAGAAAATTCTGATTCAAGCAGGATATACCATCTGTGCTTTTATTTTATTTTGTTTGAGAAGTTTCACTAATGGCCAAGTTTTTTTCCTTGTTTCTAACACTTTTACAGAATAATCATTGTGAAATCTGATATGACTCTGTTTATATGTTATGGGACTTTTTTTCCAGGCTGTTTTGAAAATGAGCTCTTTATCCAAGAAGGACGTGAACTTTACCACAATTGATCTTGGTGGTGCATTAGGTGAAGAGTGTATATATTTTCCTGTGGCTCTGTGAGCTCTTTCTATTCCATTTGATAATCCCTCTTTTAAATCAAGCACTTCAAGAAGCCAGGAATTCAAAAAGGAGATGATGTCTTCTCCCTCAGTTTTTTCTGGAAGGCCAAATATTCTTATATTAGTTCTCCTCTCCCTGTTCTCTAAATCATCCACTTTATTAAGTAGCCAGTTATTTTGGTGAAGTAAGAATTCTGTCGGATTTTCCTCTTCTTTGAGTCTTCCATCTATGTCATTTAGTGATGTCTCCATATCAAGAAATTTACTTTGTTGTTGCTGCAGTATTTCTTTTAATACAGCTGTTTGTTTTTGGCAGTTTTCCTTGACTTTCCAAATTATCAGTGAACCTATTCATTTTCAATGACAGTTCATGTAATGTAGAAGACATCAGTTGTATCTCCTTCTTCAGAGTGGTTTCTGAGTAAGAATTCTTTAAACTGGCCATTACCAAACAGCTGTGTTGTTCTCCAGAATATTTTGACAGGAAAAACTCAATAATATTTCTTGTACTTTGGTAGAGTTGTAGTTCTTAAGTTCCTTAATTTTTTTTCTATTTCTGGTTAATGAAAATATTTTTCCCTGTTTTCTAATACTGTTTTGTGGAGCTCTAAAAAATGCTGCTTATCTGTTTGCCATCTAGGCTCCACCCCCAGAACATCTACATCATGAACTCTAAGCGTAACAGTGCTTAGGAGGTGAGTTACAATTGTTACACACCTCTGAACGTTTTATTATGGTTAGGTCTCCTTGCAGTAGGACTTTACAGGTTTATATTTTCCCCATTTTCAAGAATAATCATGGTGATTGATTCACTACAATGTATTTCTGCATGAGGGCTTATCCACTGCATCCCCAACTTGAATGGGTTTGCCACCATTCATCTACTAACTACATGTACTTCCTCCAAGGTCACTGTACCTCAGAGAAGAGAGGCTTTTCTGAAGAATCGCAACTCTAGATGTTGCATATGTATCCATGTTTCCACTTTATAGTTTAAATAGTTTAATACTTGTAAGGATCACAATTATGATTTTCAAAATACCCTGACAAAACATTTTTTACTATGGCTAAATAGATTAAATGCTGGGATTATTAAAAAATCCTATAAGTCAATTATTTATCGCAAGTCTGTAATTATTTTATTTTGAGTAAAATCAGGGCCTGGCTTTTAAATAAACTGCAACTATGGAATACTGAGATACATCAATTACTGTTTAGAAAAGGCATGCACACATGTTCAACAAGGAGAATGCATCTATAAACTTTCCATCAAATCACTAAAATTCAACACCTCATATATCAGGGGATGGTTATGGCCAAAGAAAGTCTCAGCATACAAGCATGCTGTTGAACCCAAAAATTTAAGCGAGACTTGTCAGTCAATACCAACTAAGTGGACTTTGCTATGAGGTTAATGACATTAACAGTGAATTAATTGGTAAAGAAGATATTGCACACTACATTATAGAGTTTGCAAAATAATTTTAATTATATAAATAACTCACAAACACAGTTAATGCCAGCTTCATTCTTGGGAATGAATCAAGTCCAGATCAAGCTTTAAGATTGCCCATGTCCCTCTCCTTAATTGAATTAGGGGCATATGTTCAGAATGTAAAACAAAACATATCTCTGAGCCTTTATGGGCTGTCATCTAAGGTCCATATATATATTTCCTGCACAAAAAATGTCTCTGCTAATACATACTCATAATAGTATTCTAAAAACTAACATAAGTTGGACATCTTTGACACAAATTTTAGCAACTGTTATCTCAAAACTGCATAAATACCAAACCTGTCTTCATCTAGACCAACATGTTTTATGAAATACTTACCATAAAATCAATGTTTATCTTACCTACTAGATGTAAGTTCTATTGTTCTGTTTTTAATACCTAATCTAATTAAGGTTTATTTTGCCAATAAAAATAGCACAGTATCAGCTTAGATCTGATCTTATGATACCTCACAATTATGAATAATACCATTTTCCATCCATCCATCCATCCATCCATCCATCCATCCATCCATCCGTTCATCCATCCAGCCATGCATCCATCCACCAATCCATCCCTCCATCTATCCAGCCAGCCATTCATCTATCTTTCCACCTTATCAACCATCCATGCATTCATCTTTGCATCCACTTATTTTGTAAATTGCTTGTCTGAGTGAGGGCTGTAGCCATAGCAACCAGAATGGGACAATTAGACTTCATTTTCACTAGTGACACTCACCAGCTTGCTCTCTGGCATTTGGAAGGACTGCAAAGCAAGCAATGAGATGCCATCATACTAAAGTGTCCTGGGCCTGCCAATGGGACTTGTTTAATGAGCCTCTAAGAAGACAAGGTGGCACCCTTACAAAGTACCTAAATAGCTTCAACAGACTCATATCACTATGGAGAACTATAGACTAACATTAGTCATAACTGCACAGGTATTCATTTATTCACTGAGGTTGTGGACAGCTACCATGGTGAGAAACCTCACATCTTCAGAATATATACATATATCCAAGACTCGTTTCAATAATCGCCTAAAGATCATGACCTTTGTAAGGTAGGAGACATAGATTAACTGACCAAGATAAAGCTACGTTGAATGATTTGGTAATTAAACTCCTCCAGTTCAGATCACAGTTCACACCTCATCAGCAGGGAATGGTTTAGTCTTTTTTATTCCAAGACCATAACTTTTGATTCGGAGGTGTTTATTTTTATTCCATCAGTGATACCCATGCACTGGCACAACAGTCAAGGAGCCTCAATCCTCACCACTAACTCCAGTGAGAGGCATCCAAATTGGGAAGGATAACAAATACACACACACAGTAAAGTACAATTTCCCTTAAGAGCACACAGAGATCACAGTCAGCCTGGGGCTGGTTTCTCCATTTTTCTCCAGATCCCAAATAAGACTCACCACTGGCACAGCTATACGGCCCAGATCTCAGCCTAGTGGTGAAGCTAAAACCTCCAGCACCCTCTCTGTTCAACCAGTGCTTCGTGTCCCTGCTCAAGTAGCTTACACACACACACTTTCAGATATGCATTATATACAAACACACAGACACTCCTGGTGAAGGCTGGCACAGGTTCTCAAGCTATGCCCCTTCTGCCCAGACTATACGGTAGTACCACTTGCCACCAACCACTAATATCAGCTACTAATAAGGTCCTTATCAAAGGGTGTCCAATTATTACTATGCAATATTATTTTCCAAATGGTAAGTGTGATGAACAGCAAGGCTTATTTGGGGTGGCTTTGACATTATCACTATATATATATGCAATGTACTCTAGAGCTTAAATTATCTCTACATAAAACAGCCACTGTTGAAAGCTTTAAAATATTTAATAATAAATAACAAAAACACAAGACAATACTTCTTACTACACAGTGCTAGTCAAGAGTTCAGAGATCACAGGAAAATGATTAAAATAATACAGTAGAATAGTTCTCACATCAATACAGTAAACAGCTAGACTAGTCACTAGACTTCCTATTTCCTATCTATATCTAAGAGCAAACATAGTTCTAAAATAAACTTACATATAGAGCAAGGAAGTGCTGGTGATGTTGTCAGTCCTGAAAACAAATGCAAAATGCTCTGATTCTTTCTCTCTCTCTCTCTCTCTCTCTCTCTGTCCTTAAATTGATAACACAGTACCACTGACTCATTTCAGATTACTTCATTATTCTCTGTTTCCCAGGCTAACAGAAACTCAGAGTGTAACAGCCCTTTTGATCTTGCAGTTGGTCACGAAGCCAGAGCAATAAAATACATTATATATGTAAATTCCAGCCATTAACTCTGGTCTCAAAACAATAGGAAGAATTCCTTCATTCAGACATCTCAGCTCCGAGTTTTGAGATCAAAGAATTATACAATGCTTGACTTATAAGCTTTCCTCCAGCAGAGTGCAATGTGGTTACATGTTTGAAGTTCAACATTTACCACCATTTTCTTACATTTAAGAGAACAAGCATGTGGCTTACATTAATATTTACAAATGACAGAATTATCCACAAAATCCAATCTAGCTAGGCTGGCAGCCTTCAAACCATCCTCTTCACACTTAATAACAAGTCATTGTAGTGCATGTTGGAGATCACACTCACTTGAAACTAACAACACCCTCACATTTTCCAGCCTGGTTACCCCCAGATGCTGGCTGTACCTCAATAAACTGTCCAGCAAAATCACAAATGAGAAGGGTTAAAAAAAGGCAAAGCTAGAGGTATAGTTCACCGTGACCCATATAGTTTGGTTAGGATAAACTGAAAAAGGTTAGATGGAACTGCAATGTGAGCTTTCCAATTGCAAGATGGAGTGTGGGAATCAGGGTCTATATCACGTTGTCGAACTCTTAAAAGTTGGAACATCATATGGTCGACACCATATGATCAAACTTTTAAAAGTTCGAACATTTCAACAGAGATCTCCATACAATGTGGAATGGGAAGACTTCCCTTTTCTGCACTGTATTGTGATCTCAGAGTTGTATTATTTAAAGAGCGGCGGTGGGGGTGCAGCCCCTCATGTGGGAGGTGCTGGGGAGCTTGCCCCTCTGCTTTAAACTGTTCACGTAGATTTTTTCTTTGGTTTATTTTTTTTTTTTATTACATTTTCGAACTTTTAAAAGTTCGATCATATGATGTTGACCATATGACGTTCAAACTTTTAAAAGTTCAATTATGTAATATAGATGCGGGAATTAGATGCTGTATAAAAATCAAGAAAATATACTTAATCCACAAAAATCTACTTTTTGGACTTTCCCCAATGAAAAAAAAATAGTCAACAACAAAAAATATAGCCCACCTAATAAAGATGTTAAGTAGGTTATACAATCTGCCATTCTGAAAAGAATATTTTTCAGATTAGGTAGGCTCTTAAACCTCCCAGTATAAGTTCAAGGACTAAACTAGGATTGACTTTCAGGCATGTTTTATAATATATATTATTGAGTGCTGTTTATGCTATAACTTTGAAACTTCCTTTTTTATTTTTTTTTTGATTTGTTTGTTTTTTTTTTTTTTTTTTGTTGTTGTTTTCTAAGACTCACTCATTTTACTATCTGAGCTGAATAATAATAATAATAATAATAATAGCTTTTTGTCCCTAGTATACTACTATCATCACCCCTTTGCATTACATCCCACTTTAGCTAGATATGACACTTCCATAAACAAAAACATTGTAATAAATGGCTAGCATTAAGTTATGTTCCTTTTAGTATCTTCCCTTGCAAGGTGTGGCTATAACAAAATCCTTGCCTTTGTTAAATAATTTCAGGAAATTTAATTTTTTTAATTAATGTCTGTTTATTATTACACTAAGAAGATATCATATGTCACTACTACTAATTGCTGATTGGTGTTGACTATTGCTTTTACTCCCACAATGTTCCTTACCCTTTTCCTTTTCCTCATCTCTAACTATTAAAAAGAAAATAAAAATGTAATTTGTTGATATCAGTGTCAGTGGCCCAACAGACAGCACTCACCTTTAGTACAGAAGGCTGTGGGTTCTATTCCCACACCAGATAGATTGATTACTGGCACTGCAGTGCAGCATAAGGGGGGTTCTGCACTCTTGAGATTATCATACTTCAGATGGGATGTTGAACCAAAACCATATGCACTTGAGTCGGTGGTAGCCAGGGTGGATGTAAAATCTCCCATGGCACTTTTTGAGAATAGGGAAAGTTCTCCAATGGCCTGACTATATTCCCCCAGTAGTATAAATGCCACCTCATGTGTCTTCTGAAAAGTGGCTACTATTCTACTGGGCTTAAATGAGCAGAGTACCTCATTAAACCTTTTTAAGTGCAACCTGGATAACTGGATGGGGAACAGAAAATACACCCCTGGGATACCACCTGTGTCCCTGCTTAACAGTGGCATAGGGTGCTACCTTGTTGGAACATTGGCTAAATTCTTGGCTAGGGTTGTAAGGGCCTCAGGGCCAATAGCATAGTAACTCCCTATGATCCTATGTAACTTCCTATGATTAACTAAGTAAAGAAAAAAAATCAATATTCAATAATTCATATGGAATTCAGTTACCGTAGTGTCTCGACAAACTTAAGAACTATTTTATAGATTACAACCCAAAATATTGTTGCAATAGCTACAACTTATGGGAGGTATTTGCAATATGCTGCAGAATTTTGACAGCTA
This sequence comes from Protopterus annectens, assembly GCF_019279795.1. Lineage (NCBI taxonomy): Eukaryota > Metazoa > Chordata > Ceratodontiformes > Protopteridae > Protopterus > Protopterus annectens. The sequence goes on along the minus strand of NC_056746.1, from coordinate 1,320,458,227 downwards.
GCAGTGATAATAAAAAATAGTATCAATAAAATGTAAATAAAAATCTGAAACTTTTTTAATACAAAATTGTAAGAAAGCAAATGTCTAACCTGCTGCACGGCATACTTAATGTTGCAGGTGCAATACTTATAATCATATTAATCGAAGAAAAGTACAAAGAAAATAATTAAAGTGATCTGTGCTATATGGAGCATATATATATATATATATATATATATATATATATATATATATATATATATATATATATATATATATATATATATATAGGTTCATAGGTTCATAGGTTCATACTAGGCTATCTGCCCAAGGGCATTTATAAGCCTAGCCCATAGTTATGTGGCTTTCGCCACCCCTTTAGTTTGAATAAGAACTATGCCTATCATTTTTCTGTGCCTCTGTCAAGCAGTGACACTGAAGTAATCCCTGGGGTATAAGTACAATGCCCCGTTCGGAATGTATCTGACCAGACACCTGATGCAGCTTGAAAGGCCCCAAAAGTTCCTCACCAAAAGGATAAAGGGTCTCAAAAATATGTCTTATGCTGCCCGACTGAAAGAACTCCAGCTCTATTCAGTCTCATACTGCTTGCTCAGAGGTGACCTGTGCCTGACATATAAGGCCATGTCAAACCCAGATTTGATGAATATGCTTCACCTCAAAAAATCTAGATCCCTCAGAACCACAAGGGCGGGAGACTTAAACCTTGACACGGTTATAAATAGAACGTGCTGGAGGGACAGATTCATCACCCAGAGACTCCCTATGCTGTGGAACAAAATCCCGGTACATGTGAGGCAGAGCACCTCGCTGGCCTTGTTCAAGAGGAATCTTGACCAATGGATGGGAGATCGCAGATATACCCCAGGGATTACTTCAGTGTCACTGCTTGACAGAGGTACAGAAAAATGATAGGCATAGTTCTTATTCAAACTAAAGGGGTGGCGAAAGCCACATAACTATGGGCTAGGCTTATAAATGCCCTTGGGCAGATAGCCTAGTATGAACCTATGAACCTATGAACCTATATATATATATATATATATATATATATATATATATATATATATATATATATATATATATATATATATAAAATGTACTTAGCAATCTGTGGAGTTAGTGCTTTCTACAGATTTATTCAAATCATTCAGATATTTTAGACATCATGTAAACAGACATTACAGCAAAATGCAAAATAAAAATAATGATGAGAATTTTGTTATTCCAGATTTGATTAAAAGAAATTTCAACAAAATGGGCTTTCAAACATTTGGATTTAGTGATGTGGCTTTCAACAATATAGTCATTCAATCAGATGTCCTGGAATCATGTCATAGATATCTGTATGATGCAGTACCTTCCTTTATCTCCAGGACTGTGTTTATTTATTCTATTGATTTAGGCCCTGCCAGCAGTATACTACAAGGAGTATATCATTATTCTTTGACTACACACATCGTCACGTGAGAATTCCTCAGGAAATGTTAATTGAAATGTACCAGCTCCTTTCCAGGTGCTACCAATGATCTAGCAAGGGGGCAGAATAAAATCTTCCTTTTGTAGTTTTGTTGATGGATAACGCTTGCTGAGGTGAGTTTCATCAAAAAAGTTTCAGATGAGTTTTGATCCAATGAAATGTAAGTCTATTAATCCAATTGCATCAAGTTTAAAATGTTTTTACTCTGAATGCTCAGAATAAAGGAAACAGGAGCCTTAAATGATTGTGCTTTGGACACGATCAGTGTATTCTGTATGTGGCTAGAAACTTGATGTAGAAATGCTAGGTGTGGCTGCCCTGTTAATAGTATAGATTTAAAACTACAAAGGGTACTCAAACACACTTTGGACTAAAGGTAACATCTATTGATATTGGTTCTGTTATGAAACAGCAACTTCCTGAAAGTTGATATTCAAAAAAAATTGGAAAAATTGCCCAAAATCCAAAAGTGTGAAAAATTCCTTTTTTTTCTCTTTTGCAAGTGGGCAAGCCCTCACACAACCCCAGAAGTTATGTATAGCAACTCCACAGATGTACCTACTCAAAGAGGAGAGAAATCTCCCTGAAGAAATGAGCTATTTCCAGTGCACACTTAGACTGCACCGGCAACGCTTTCTCCTGGGAAACAGTATTCAGCGTTACGCCATTCATCTTTTTTTCCTGAGGGCTAACACTTGAGCAATTTCACTTTGAGGATGTTTTCACAGACTGTACCACAGAAACATGCCACCCTTTATAACTACATGACATGGAAGTTTAGTGGAAAAAAAAATCAAAATTTTGGTTGCTTAGCACTAATAACAAAAAAATCATTTAAATGAATTTTACCAGCACAGATATTACATGTACATGAAGCACACACAAACATAGCTGACTTAATGAACAGAGTAGTTTAATTTTCATAATGATCTGAGTTGTTTCTTATAGCTTTATCATATTTCAATTGGAAATAATAACTTACAAATGTTGCTGCTGTGCTTCATGGATATTTTACTGTTACCATGTCACCCTACCTAATTGCTTAACCAGTAATTAAAAAAAAACTACAAAGTTCACCTACATTTATTTAACTACAAATTTCTGTTTAAAAAAATATATGTTTTCTTCCTGTTTTCATTGTCTCGTGTCTTCATCAACTGAGTTGAGAACAATTCTTTACCTAGTTAGTAGTTAATTAAGCTTTGTTACTAAAAAAACTCCCTGGAATTCAGAAGCATGTCAGATGCCTCCTACAATCAAATGCTCATGCACATGGGCCTCAACAAGCTAGGCTGCACTGTACCAACCCTCTTTTCTCAATCTTTTCTCCTAAACCATGGGAATCCCTTCCTTATCATCTAAAAGAATGTCAGTCTCCCTACTCACCCGTAAGAGCTGAACATAGGAAACTCCAAGGGTACACGTGTGTTGTCATACAGCAGGCCACAACAAGTAAGGGCCTCTCAACCTGGTGCTTTAGTCTCATTCAGCCACTGACACCCCTTCCCTCTACCTCCCCCACCCTCCTCTGCCCTGACTCTCATTACCCTACAGCATTTCCACTATGATATAATCCTGAAATAGAATCAAGTAAAACATACATTTCTTCCATGCTGCATCTATTAATTGGTACGGTACAGTTTTTATTATACATTGTTACTTTCTCTTCTGTGTTTGATATGTGTTAAGCTTATTACCTCTCTTTTCCATTCCCACTCTTTGTGAATTATTTCACCTGGGCAGTACCTGCAAGTGACAATTTGTTTTTTTTTTTTTTTCAAAACAGGTTTATTGTTTTAACATATAAGAGAAATATCATAACAATTTTATACAAGTAATTAAAAATAGATATTATTATAATATTCAACAAAACAACTAAAGTATTTACAAAGACATCCACTATAATCAGATCAATTAATTAAACTAAAATACCATGCTATTGAAATTAGAATTTTTTTAACAAATTTTGTAAATTATCCCATACAATATAATAAGATGTTTTTCTAGTTGTTCTTGACCTAATTGTGTTTATTTCCATATGGCACACTATATTCATAACATTTTTAAATTCATTGAACGAAGGAGGTGTATCTGAAATCCAATTTCTGGTTATTATTTTCCTAGCCACTGCTAGAATAGACCATAACAAGGGAAGCTTAACCTTTTTAACACTTTGAGGTACAGGTGTGTTGAATAATATAAGAGATTTAGAAATAATGAAATTATCTGTAAAAGGAGCCTGCAAAAATTCATTAATTGACTTCCAGTATTCTTTCAATTTTATACAGTCATAAAACATATGAGCCCAGTCAGCATTAATTTCTACATTACATCTCTTACATAGATTATCTTTATTATTTATTTTATTCATCATCAAAGGTGAATAAAAAGATCTATGTAAAAAATTCCATGTATAAAGTCTCCAGACAATGGAAGACGTAGTTCTAACAAGTGACAATTTGTGATCTACACCAGTAAACAAATTCAAAGAAATAAACAAATAAATAAGTAAGTAAAATGATTTTCACTGTTTACCTCTCTGACATGATGCAGCCCAAAGATCTTTTAGAATTAACATCATGAAATTGCAGTGTGCACACAGCATCTAATCAAAAGGCCAGAGCAGGGCCTGTGATAAGTGCATGCATCCTCCAGTGGCAGAGACAGTATATAAAGGGAAATGTTTGTGAACTTGAAGCATGTATGTACCACAAAGTGCCTCAGCAAGTTCACACGTGGACATAAGCTGCAATTCATCAAAGGCAGCTGGCAGCACTAAGGGCCAATGAAGTAGTTAATCTAATTTTTACCTAATTACAGGGCTGAATTGGGAGTACATGACACTTATAAAGAAGAAAGAAGCAGATAATGGAAAATGCTAAGGAATGAGCACAGTGGTGGTGAGGAAGATAGGACAAGTTTTTTTTTTTTTTTTGCAACAGATGCCAATTTTATATATATAGCAAGACGGCAAGGGATAGAACAAAGTAAGGGAAGCTGAAGGAAGGATAGATGGGGTAGTTAGCAGGACCACACAAACAAAGATAAAGGGAAAATGTGACAAATAAAATATGTATGCATCTACACATGCAACAGTAGTTATTATTCAGCTTTATCCTTTTATTATCCACTTTCTGCCCAAAATAACTGTTTAGCAAACACACAAAATGTGAGAAATTTCATTAACTGCATTACCTGAGCAAAGTTTTATAGCATTACTTCATTATGAAGGTAACACAGACATTTCATCTTCTTCTTCCTCTTCTTCCAGTTGATGCAGAATGGTAGGTAACTCACCAAAAAAAAAAAAAAAAAAAAAAAAACATAAGCTGATGTGTTGTGGACTATGAATGCTACTTTGGATTCTGATTTGTGCCTTACCAGTGGTCACTTGACCAGATCAGCAGCTGCAAAGAAAGGGAAGGCAGAGGACACATCTCTGTCTAAACCTTTTAATCAAGGGGGAGTCAATCAAGAACTGTTCCTCTTGACAGAGCTGGTATGGTCCTAAAAGTCTATGATAAGGGAACATACTCAGGATAACAATAAGAACTCTGAAGGTCCAGCAATAATATTAGATGAAATACAGGAGACAGATAATCTTCATGGATTGGCTCCCCTGCAGTAACAGATATATCTTTGTTCATAACAATGAATGCCAAATTGCCAAAATGACCGACAGCAAAATGACCAGTTAGACTGGAACTTAGATAGAAGCAAGCCAGTATACAATTACACTGTATGATATTTCCATGTTTTGTATTTAAGTGGAAAAGCACTGAGTAGTTGGCAAGTAATGTGACTGCCATGGGGATGCTTTAATGTGACACACCATACTTACGGTAACTGTTGACAAAATGTACTCTTTATCTGTTTTATTTCTTGTCATTTGGGATGTACTGAAAATGTGAAAGACAATAATATTTCATGTTACTGTGGCAGGACTTGTGTAGTGCATGATTTCAATTGTGTCCAATCTTGTATGCATCCCATTGATTAATATTTTTCCCCATATTTCTTTGTGCACACTACCTAGGTTTTATTGACATGTACTTATAGTTTGAAAAAATGCATAGAGAAATTATTTACTGACAAAGCAGATGTTAGGTTGGGAAAGGTCTCTAGTGTATACTAAAGCAATGTTGTTGGATGATTGCCGGGGTTCAGAAAAGTTTATGTTCATAGTACAGCTGATACATGTAAGCAGATCAGAGTATAAAGCTAGGATCGAGTATATTTTATAATTTTCCTCAGTTTCAACTTCTGTACTTACCAAGCAGAGTTAGCAAAAAAGGATATTTCTAAATGCTACTGGGCCCACTGCTAAATTGCATATTATTATACCAACTGGCAAGTCTTATACATAGCTGCTTTCTTAGAGTACATTGTAACTGAGGTAATTATCTAGGTAGAGTGTTCCTTGTGATACAAGAGTAGCCTTATCTGATTATAAGCAGGATTTCAATGAACAGTCTATTATAACCCCTAATGTCAAGTTCATGGAATGTTTAATGGATGTCTACATATTATAAGGCCGATGTCATAACTGAATAGACAAGAAAGAGTGCTCTTTATATTATAGTTTTGCAAGAAACCAAACTAAAACAAACAAATAAAAGTCTGATAATGAACATGGGGCAGGGAAAAGTTTTCTAGCAATTCAAAGCTGCCAAATTTGGTTTAGACATATTATTGCATGAGTCTATAAAATAGTGGTAAAAGGCTATAAAGATATGGCAGGTAGATAGTTAATGTTGAAATTTAGATGGAATAATGATATGGTGTGGTTATTAAGCTTTTATGGTTGATGTAATGACAGTATCCCTGCCTAGCTAGAATTAAGGTTAAAGGTGGAACACGATATTATTCACAATTGTATCATTGAGCTAAGCAGGTTACTGTATTACAATGTTGGATCCTGGATTAGCTAAAATTCTAGAGGGAATGTCTAGAACATCTAAAGCTTTTGCATTATTAAATGCAATCCGTATAGAGTTTATTTGTTACTCAGAGGATAAAAAACCTAGGATACAAGGGATTTACTTACTCCAGTTGTCCGAGGGGGGTGTATAGCTAGTACCATTGACATGTTTTTAATTTCAGAAAATGCAGTCCCAAATGTTATTCATGTAAGTACAATGCTTACTACATTCTCTGATCATACTATTATAATACTGTCAATGCCGCTGGGGCAGTTCTTTCAATGTACATTTCAATGGAGACTGGTTTCTTTACGGTTCCACTGTAAAACATATAGATAGCATTACAAATTGTGTAGGATCTTTTTGGAATAACTCTCCAACATTACATCTCTCTCATAACTATATATGGCAAGCTTTCAAAAATGGAATTAGGAAATGGTATCAATAGCTTGCTAGTTCAGAAAAGCCAGATAAAAAAGTTGAGAATAACTGAAATGAAGGAGAGAGTAAAAAACAATATTTAAGCTTTGCAGATATCAGGATAAACTACTGTATCAGAATTTAATGGCAATAAAATGGAAATGCAAAGTGCTGCAAATTAGTCATATTCATGATAAATACGAGTGTAACAAACTATGCGTTTATCCTACTAGGCCAAGGGAATTATATTATGAAAAGTAATTGTTAGAAGATGTCAGGAAGAACAAGAGAGATGAGTATTTCCCATAGCCAGACCTCAGGATCCAACAATGGATCCACTGGCAATCAATAAGCCATTTTTGATGATCTGTATATCCCTCTTAATGTCATGCAGATGCAGGAAGATGGTTTTAGAGTGCAATATAGTCTGTCATTGAATCTGAAGGCAATCCCATCAGGGGAGGGATTGATTATCCATACTTTAGAAAGCGTGAAATTTGGAGAGCCATTCTGTCCTTGCCTACTGGCAAAGCTATGAGTTTTGCTGAGCTAATGGCAGAGCTTTATCGTCTGTGTTATGTAGATCTGCTTGATCCTCTTCTAAACTGCTTTGAGAAAGCACAGATAATGGGAACATTTCATAGTAATATCTAGGAGGCCAGTGCGATTTTATTACTTAAGTCCTTACAGGATAAGTTAGAGTAGACAAATTATTGGCTATCTCATTATTGGATATACTGGCATGACAATTTATGCTAAAATTCTATCAACGAGACTAAAAATGTTAATGATGGAATGAATGCCAGAGTGGTTGTGCTGGAATTGTTCAGGCTGTGTTTGAATTTGCGGATATTGGCCTAGAGGCCTGCAAAATTAATTGATTTTTCAGAGCCTTTTAATTCAGTTAAAAGGAATTTTATGTGGAAGATCTCATTATAATATCAATTTCCGCATACATTTATTCAGAAATGTATATTACTTTACTCTGATTTGGTAGCCAAGGTGGATACTAAGGGTTTATTGTCAAATTATTTTGAAACTACATATTTACATATTTATTTATTTTAGTTATTAATATCTTGGACATAAATTTGCGATATAAGTTTTCTTGAATGTAACCTGTACATATAGAAGATCACGTATTAACTTACATCTTGGTTAAAGATGACTGCGTTACTTGGCTAGATAACCCAGTCTACATTTTTCCTTGTTCTACAGTTTAATAAAAAGTTCTTAAAATGGTTTTGTTTGCAGGTTATTGTTAATAATAAAATGATTATATTCTCACTAGCTTTACAAATGAACTCAAAGCTTGGTAAATGGCAGCATTGCCCATTATGACTGATGCAACAATGTGTTTGAATAGGAATCCAGTTGTGAAACTCACATAAGAAAGATAAAAGTGTTAAATACCAAATCCCTTATACAACATGTTAATTAGCAGATTAACTCCTGGATGCATTAGTTCCTACTTTTCTTGTTTTGGATTTTGTTGTTGTTGTTGTGCCTTTCGGCTTTTCTCGGTTAGGGGTCGCCACAGCAGAACTCCAGTCCGCTAATGATTGGCAGTAGATTTTTACGTGCTGAATTGTCAGCCCTGATGCACAAACTTCACTGAACGTACAGGTTGCTAATTTGCTTCTTTTACCGAAAGGTATTGTTTGTCATGAGACATTGTCCTCATGAAATTTCGCTGAAGGCAGTGATGACTAAACAGAAAAAGAAATATAACTACATTTGCAAGGACTGAAATGAGGGTTTCAAGAAATAAAATGTATTAGGCATTCCACTGAAGAGGATGGTAGGTCCCTAATTGATGGGGATACAGAATTAACTGCTGGAGTTGAACAACATTATCTGCAGACAAAAGGGAAGCATAAACATCTATAGTTTGATGCAGAGCTTCAGATAAAGGTGCCATGTAATGCTAATAATAAAATGGTTACTTCAAAGTATGGAACCCAGCATAATTAGGTGACTGTTTTGAAAAGAAGTTTCACATGAGACAGGTAGAGAGTAATTAAAAAAAGAACTATGTGGATAGGGACTAGAAAATGTGCTAACCCCAGGACTGAAATAAATGGCAATGTAATGGGTTGGCAGAACTGGATAAGGGGAATACATTTTGTTATAGATATTTGACACATTACAGTGTCTAGTATTTATCTCTTACAGGCAATACAGCAGGGTAATTCTAAAGTTCACAATATTCCTTTGTGGCAATATTTACAGCTCCACCTGAGCATCACAAAAATACCTTAATTGTAGTTTAGCTTCATGGATACAGAATGGTAAGGGAGATGCTTATCAGGCTTAAAGATCTTTGACCCTACCAAGATTAGGCAATTATTTAAGGTTATTATGAATATACTATACAATACAATTATGTAATTTAAGATTAAATGGGATAAAATGTTCAGTAGATGCAAATACTGCATATCTATAAGGATAATAAAGTTCCCTATCTGGCACAATTCATGATGGGTTTGTCATGATGGTTTAGGACTTCTCATAGACAAAAGGTACAGGGTTTGATTCTCACCTTATGTTGTTGGCTAGGGTTATAATGGCCCTTAGGGCAGTTGTCTTAGTATTCACCTATAAACCTATACGAAGCATATTAATACATGACATTATTCCACGATGGGATTTAAAAACAATAAAAGAAAAACGAATTTTATATGTGGAGATGTGATGTGCTTGAGGTCAATTATATTCATATAGTTTGGGAATGCGGATAGATTAGGCAGGTTTCGGATTGAACACTTGACAAGATTAGAGTAGATGGGCAACATGGGCATTCTTACTGCATGAAGGGATATCCATTTTTGGATACTGATCATCCCAGTACAGGAGGTAAAGGTGAGATGCTACTGTCTTCAAAGGGATCAGAGCAATCTTACTTGTGTTATTCACTACAATATGTAATTCTGGAAGCAACTGGAAATGCATTGAAAAAATATTTCTTTTATGTTCTTGGGAAAGCATTAGCAAGGCAGGAAAATAGATAAAGAAGAGTGGTCAGATCTTTTATCAGTCATTGTATTCCAATGTTCTAACACAGTTTAAGACAATTCATGTTGTTTACTGTTATAGAAACACACAAAATGTTACAACAAGGACACATCAGCAATTTAGTTGGGGTAGTTGTAGAGGTGAACTGTAATAAGTATAATATATATATATGTGTGTTAATATTTGTGTTTCAGAGAGGAGCTATGATATACAGACAGATGAAGTTATATGGAACAATTTTGTGTGTAATATATCAAAGAATATTGAGTGTGATTTCTGTTGTGGTTTGTTGTACCTGATGTATTGTCAATGTCTATATCTCTGGAAATCAGTGTGTATGTTGATTTCTTTCTTTGTTTCAATAAACTTGTTATATGAAAAATTAAATAAAAAGACCCAAAGGATGCATTTTTGAAACTCCCCAAAAGTTTAAGTCTTTCAACACTCTCTGTTCCCCTTCCTATAATAACCACATATGAGCATGTCATTTTCTTCAAGAACCTTGGTGTTATCCACAGTCTAATCCTACATATGTCACTCATCATTACCAATCTAAAAGTAGAAGTTAATGTTGCTCTGTACGAAGGCTGCAGATACTTATACTACCTGAAACCTGAATGCAAAATGTCCATAGGAAAAACACGTACAGCAACCAGAATTAGAATATGCATGAAAACTACTTGCATATTAATTCATAACAAAAACAACAATGAAATCTAAACTGTCTCCAGTACAGTATGTCACTTCACTTTCCTCTCACCAAAGAGCACCTCTTTATAATTATTTACAGAACCAGTTGGAAACCTGTGAAAGAATAGGCTGGCCTTTTTCTTCTCTGTCTAATCCATAACACCTTACACAGTGATAAAGTACCCCCCCCCCCACACACACACACACACATTGAACTGCCTGTTAGAAATACCCTGCAGCAACTTTGATCTTAGATAACATTGCTCTGGTACTCACCAGGTCTGTAAATACCATTTCTTCCACTGATTCCATCTTCTAAGCACTCGAGCCCCCCTTAAAATGATTTACTTCTTAGTGAAACCCATAATATACCTCATTACAACACATTTAGACGAGAAATGATAAAATTCCTCAGAAAAAGATCCAATTGCTCCTAGTTCAGTCATGTTCCATAATATACATATTCTATCATGTGCAATTTGAAATTTCATCCTGCTAATGTATAACTTATATCCTGTCATGTCACTTACTAACCATGCCCAAACTGGATGTAAAGTACTTGTCCGTATATTCCACAACTCCCTCACAATCATCCTTTCAGATCTTCTTAAAATGCATGTATTGCAGCAAAGAGTGGTGATTCTCACCATTTAGAAATGTGCAAATGACCACAAAATGTGAACATTATGTGTATAGCAGTATTATAAAATATCTGTTGTAAACAGAATGCTGTTTCCTTAAATGCTGTTTTGTTTCACCTGTTTTCTTTGAGAAAAAAAGACACCTGGCAGCATTGGTGAACGCACCCTTGTTTAATGAGGTATTGAAAGTAATAAAAAATGGCTGAAGTAATATCAACCAGACACCTCTTGGCATTTCTGAAAGGAGACTTCCTGTCCAGTGCAATGCCTCTGAAAAGGAGAATACACCACAATAAAGGAAGACCTGCAAGGAGAAAAATGGACACTGTTGCTGGCAGAGGAATGATGAGATGCCTAATGACAGTGAGATAAAGACATAGGTATTTATTTAAACAAAAATGTGATATTCTGAAACACTTAATGTTTATGCAAATTGTTAAGTACCGTAGTTTGGCATTTTTTTTTCTCTTAGTTTCGTGAACTGGGGCAGAAGTGGCTACTTATGTAACTAAAAATTCATTCTTAGAATTAAATACATCATGAATTGGATAGGCATATCGGACACATTCTGTAAAACACGGTACAGCAACACTGACTTGCAGTCACAGAACTCCTAAGTATTTAAGAATATCCAACTTACTTTTTGCTTAGAAGAACTGGCCTTATTTTGGTTTGTATATAATAAGTTGCATTATTGCTATGAAGGTCAGTTTTCTCAGCTGCTTTAATTTTCCACATAGTGTATATTGTTTTTCTTTTGTAATGATTCTCTTATTTGTGTTTTGAAACTCAGCTATACTTATGCATATATTTCATGCCTATATGAATAGTTCTGAATTGTTGCTGATTTACAGGACTATCCCTAATTTTCACCTTATATTTTTTTGTGTGTTGGTTGTAAAATTTGTGGTTTTCTGGCACATCAGCAATGATTGCAGTCAGTAGGCAATGACAGATATTTGAGTTTCAGACTTCATGTCCTTTAGAAAAAACTTGGCAATGCAAAACCTTTTATTTTATCAACTTTCTAAAGTGAATAAAACCTATATTTAAAATCTGTCTCTAATTTTGAATATTTGCCCTATTGTTATTTTTTCACCTTGTCCCTGATTTTTGTTCTTATAGGTGGAAAACAATGATTATGAATAATTTGGTCTTTTTATTTTGGGTTTTACTACTTGTATATAATGTGATGAGACTCACTGGCTAGGTCCACTTTGGATCAGTCCACCACTGCCCTGGTTAAGAAAAGTACATAAAAAGCTGAGTGATATTAAAAAAATAGCACCAGTCTTCAAAAGTCATAAAAAAAAAAAAAAAAACTCATAGCAGATAGATGTTTTTCCATACCTTTAAACTGTTGTGATTTGTTTGCAGCACTGATTTTTGCCTTCAGATTCATTACTGATCATGCCAAATGTAATGATCTTCTTCATAAAGTCAGACTTGTTCAAGGGTGTACACATTATTAAATAGCTAAACTAAGCCTATACAATGTTTACTTACTGATACCTGTAAGGGGTGTACTACTGAAAGATATTCTGTTTAAAAATAGAATAAAATAAAATAATATGTGTACCTCTTTTTGACATTTTGCTGTAATTTTTAAAAAATAGTGCTATGATCTTTAATCCTTAGATGTTGACAGCCTGAGCTGTAAGTTAAAGGATCCTACATAGTTAGTGATAATGACACTGGTTGCTGTTCGGTTTGAAATAATACATTAAAAGTGTTTTTACTACATGTGAAATATAAATATCTGAATTATGAATATGCATTCACTTAGATGCGCACTCAGACATGCAAAAAAATAGAATTTGATGCACACAGTAATACTCTGCAGATTGCTAGAAACATTGATTCATATACAGAAAATACCTAGGTATATCTAATATGACAGAATAATTTTCTGAAATTGAGATTGAAGTTTGTAAAACAGAAAGTATGCATTACTGTATGGTTATTTGCAAGGCATGCTTAAATCGCTGTACTGCAGAATGGAATTAGTGCTTGTCAAGGAATTGAGGACACGGTAATATTTCAGTGGGGAAAATAGCATGCAGGAGGCATGTTGTGATTTGTTAGGATGAAGAAGGGGAGGGATTAGTGTAAAGGTAGGTGGTTAGGTAGAGTACGAATTTAAAAAGAAACAGGAAGCCAGGCAAGCTCTCTTTTCAACAAGCTGAGAAGAACATAATAAAACAAAGAGAAGGAAATTATGAACCTGACACATAAAGCAGGACAAAGCATAACACAAAGGCTGTGGGCCAGAACTTGCAAGTAAAGCAAACAGGATTCTTTGTGTTGGGGAGGGGGGGGTCAGTATTATTATATGGGTTATTTGGGAGCTGTGATTTGCTAGCTTTTATATTAATTTAGTTTTTTTTTTTTTTGGGGGGGGGAGGGGGCTGGTTTAATTAGAGTAGTGAATTATGTGGTTGGCCTTGTTTATTAACTGATATATAGATTACTGCTTAACTTATTCAAGCCTATAAGACCTTTTTTGTATATTTCTAGTTCACACCCATGCCTCCTTATGGTGTCCAGAACTTTTTTGTGTCTGGCTTTTTTAACTAAGTGACTTACCAGCTAATAATAGGCAATATTAGAAAAGGCAAGGAGTTATTAATAAAATGACACTAAGATTGATAGTCTATGTCCAGCAGTGGAATCATTAATCTTTCTTTACTAGTCATATTTTCAAATTGATATATTTTCATAACTGAGAGACCTACATTTTATTGAGGTATATGGTATGAAACACCAATGTGGGAGACAGAACAATTTGGTGAAAATACTGGTTTAAAACACACTATACTGGAAATATTGCTAGTTGTTTGCTTGTAATTATGAAAACAAGCAGTATCTCCTTATGTATTTAATACTTAAAAAAACAAGTGACAAACTGTTGCATGACATTTGGTGAAACCTTACATGTTGTTGCAGAAAACTATCTTTGATATTAGAACTGTAAGTTGCACATCTTAAGAGATATTCAGTATTACTTTGTTAATCATACCTTTAAATATATGCTTTCATGTTTCTGTCGTTGTTGTTTGTCTTTCGGCTTTTTAGGGGTCGCCACAGCGGAACTCCAGTCTGCTGATGATTGGCAGTGGATTTTTACCATGCAGAGTTGCCAGCCCAACGCCCAACCTTCAAAGAAGGCACACCCATTATATCTTAATAAAAATGCACTTACAGAAGAATGTATTTGTTGTCATGTGAAAGCTTAATCTGGTTAACAAAAGGTGTTCTGTTGATAAATGTCTAGGTTTTATAGTTTTCAGGATATGAAAATTTGTTTGTGAAAGTTGAGAAAAAAGTATAATTTGGGGGTTGTGTGCATTATAATATATTACAGTATTTAAGGAAAAGACTATGAATGCACTGACTATTATCACTGTAAAGCAAACTTCTTACTAATAAAATTGCTATTTGTACAGTTTTTATAGCTTTTATTATTTACAAAATATTTACATTTTTTCTTATGGTGTTTAAGTTTGTTTTTCAGAAAATGCTCTGGAATGCAATATGTGTGTATGCTGCTAGAAGTGTGACATTCCACACCACATGGGTGTTAATGAGTTAAGTGTTTTGAAAAGCCAAAGGTTTTACACTACATTAGTATGAAAAATAGAAGCATGTATAAATTAAATGAAGCATATGACTGTTTTCTTAACTTGAGCTGGCAGTGTGTTGAGACTCCACTGTCACTGTACAATATACATGGTTTACAAATACCAAAAGGATTTGACTTTAGAATTATTTGGGTTTGAACAACATGATATGATAAGGGCATTAGGGAAATGTGACTGCATGGCAGGCTCTGGTCTTTGACCTACCGTTTAATTCAGCTCTTTTAAGGTTGATTTATGTCACTTGGGACATAGTTGGACTGGGGATTTTGAGGATTGTTATGTATAACAGAGCTAATGTAACAAAGTTACGAATGTATTAACCAAATTGTGAAGCATTTTTGAGCCTTCGGTTCCTTTGCTTGAGGACTTGGGCACAATAGGACTGGTGAATTTTTCTGGAGAGTTGCTGTGTATGATGAAGATAATGTAGTCATGTTTTAACTTGGTTATCTACTTAGAGTGTTATCGGAACCTGTTGCATTTTGGAAATTCCCGGACCTTCACTCACATGCTCAGTGGCTTGGCTTATTACGGTTGGAGTTTTGTGGTTGCTGTCTACAGTAAAGTGGATGCAAGCATGTTGTAATAAAGTTATAAGTGTGCAGATTATTAACTAAACCTGTGGCTTCTTGAGCCTGGACAGGCCTTTGCATATTGCTGAATGGTTAATACCAAGTAGGACCAGAGGACTTTGGTGGTTACTGTGCACAACAATGATGATTTAAACACATTTTAACAAAGCTATGATTGGATAGATTGTTAAACAAATCTAGGCTAAATTGTGCCATGGCAGACCTTTCTCTTACTAGATCCGTTGGAAGGAGCTGGGTAATTAAAAAAAAGAAGACTTTTAATGGTGAGTATGTCTATCTATCTATCTATCTATCTATCTATCTATCTATCTATCTATCTATCTATCTATCTTTCTATTATATGGGGAGAGTTAGTTATAACCATTTTTTTAAGTCTGGACCAGGCCATTGCTGTCTCTATCAGTGGAAGTGGGGGTTAATAGGTCTCAGGCCCAGCAGGGATGGTTTAGGTCAGGTTGCTGTTCAAAATACTGCTGAAGCAAGCAGATTGAAGCTTATATAAACATGTCCCGATCATGGCCCCCTGGGCAGGTTGTTGCGCATTGCTGGGTTATGTAAAGGGGTAGCATGTTTAGGGCCTAGTTTGGCTAGTCAGGGTTTGGGGTTGTTATGTACAATAATGCTGACATAAAATCTTTTGCCAAGTACCACAATACTGTTGCAAACTTCATTTTATCAAGTTTATCAGAGGATAAGATCTGCATAAAAAAACACAAATCCAAAGCAGCACCAATGAACCACCAAAAACTGGAAAAGTTAAGATCTGCAGTTCAGGGCTCTGATCGGGCCTTTCTTGATTAATGGTTAAGGTGGAATAGCGTCTCTAGCTCAGTAAAGCTGGGGGGTTGTGTGTTCCTCTGTATAAACCAGGTGAGAACCTGATTCAGCAACAATCCTTGAACAATGGTTCAATGATGGAATGTTTATTCAGGCCCAGTAGGTCTCAGGGTACCCGGGGGTCTGGCATTGATTCAATGAACTTTAGGTTATGTCCTATTGGATGGGATCAAGATGAGGTATCCATGTGCTTCAGATTATGGCAAGGATGTTGGAAATTACAAGTCATTGCTGGAAAGTCACATACAATGATAAAATAATTGAAGAATGTTGTCACAAGCCATAAGACAATGAAGGTTTCACCAAAAACAAATGAACATGGAGAGGGGGTAATGGTCTGAGTTAAACAAGGAAAGAGATGAATGAAAGCTGGTTACAATAGGTGAGTGATAATGAAAAAAGGAGTGAGTAAGGGGACAGTGGTAAAAGATGGTGTCTAATATTATACTTCATAGGGGATCATACTGCAGCTTGACCAATCAATTTGAATTTGAGAGATGTCTGCAGGAATTCCTTAGCACAAAAGGAAGGCAGTGGCTAGGCAAGATTTGTCTAAAAGCAGGTCAGACAGAAGCAGTGTAGCCAACTGCAACAATGACAAAAGAGCTGATGGCAGCAGGTATGGCTGAAGTGAGGCCTGAATGGGAAAATGGTAGAGGAAAGTACCTGCAATATTTCAAGACGTGGAGGTCATAATAAGAAAGTGCCCAGTGAATTACGTTGTTAGTGCTGAAATTAGGGACTGGATTACTGTACACAAAGACGACAGTGTACACAAATCCAGGAGCGACAAAAGCAAGCAAACAAGACAGAGAGCTGAAGTGGCAGTCCTGAGCAGCAGGGACAGTGAGGAGGAGAGGACTAAATGAGTGAGGTCAGGGAAATATTAGAGCATACAGGAAACCAGGGTGGAACAGACATCAGGAAGGTTCCTCCTCAAAGCAAGAGTAGAAAATCAAGTAGCACTGAGGGAAAATTGGACCAAATCATGGATTTGTTAATAGCAGAAAAGGTCATATGGAGAGGCCTGTGACAGCAGAGTTGGAGAGTAAATCACAAGAGATGGTCAATAACTCAGTTGGGGAAGTGATGGAAAGCCATTACGGACTTGTTACCTGACTTGCATATCTATAGCAGACCCTATGGGCGTATACTTTTAGGAGATGGTGAAGCAACAGATAGTAAAAGGTGAATATATGGATCTCTTCTCACTACTGAACACACCCAAAGAAGAAGAGGAGGAAGTTAAGGACAAAAAAAAAGGGAGGACAAGGACCTGGAGATTAGATGTAGACCACTTATAAAAAGACCATGGGAGAATAGTCTAATAAGTTTTGCAATTTATGGCAGTGTGATGACAGAATGAGACATGCTATAGCAGCTGGTATTTAGTCATACTTGTACAGAATCATGAAAATGAGGGTTGGTTATAACAGGAGCAGGGGCTGGAGCAACCAATTTAGAAGGCACAAACACAGGTGGAGCTGCCATGGTGGAATGTGGAAGTAGTTTACAGTGCAGGAGTTCAGCACTCTTGAGTGTGGCTTTCCAGTGCAGCAGGTATTTTCAGGATATGGTTGAAGCACTAGGGATCAGTTTAAGAGTACAAGTGGTGAGGAACCTTTATGATGGTACAGATACAGGTATGCAACACTTAACATCCATCTGCGCAATGTCTGACTCCATTTACGTCAATACTGTACCAAGCAGCCATAAATGTAATCGGCCATTATGCAGACAGACATTAAGTCAATCACAATACAAAGTATAGGGTGTTCGCTTAACATCTGCATCACTTAACATTCTATGGGATAAAACCTATTCCGAACATTAAGTGGCACATACCTCTATAACAAAAAAAGAGTATGGCTTTTCATCATGCAGATTCAGTCAAGAATGTTTGGCATGTGAGAGAAGGCATCCAGTCAATGTCTGTAATAAAAAATAAATGGCAAACCAGGCAGGACAAATTGGGTTAAAACAAGGAATGCTACCTACACCTATAGAAAATATGGCATCTTGGCTCCCATGTACCCATAAATGGAAGCAGAAGCTGTGTGAGAAAGAGGTTTTGCAGAAGGGTTTGTGATTACATTTAAAGGCAAGAGAATGGCCTTTGAGGCAGACAATTTGAAATCAGCTAGATAATAAGCTGAGGTTCTGTAAAAGATGTTGGAAAAAAGTATGGTTTGGAGGAGTAAAAGGCCCTATAAATCACCACTATTTAAGAAGTTGAAAGTGTTGTCCCTGGGCATAGCACCAAAAAAGCCTGATGGGGAATTTAGGCTGACTCACCACCTTTCATTTCCAGTAGGGGCATTGTTAATGATGCACTGGTGGAAGCAGATACTTCAATAATTTGTGTAGCATTGAATAGGACCTTGAGCTGAGCAGCTACACAAGGAACGTGGCAGTAAATGTAAAGGCAGATATCTAGGTGGCATTTTGTTTGCTGCCTATTAGGGAAAGTGATTAAGAGCTGCTATGTTTCAGAGTAAATGGTGGACATTACAGTGGCTGTATGTCAGTGGGATGAGTAATAGCTTGTGCTATGTTTTAAAAAGGTTAACTGATTCTTAGATTGGGTGGTGTGCCAGAGGTCCACTGGATGGAAAGTGACACATTACTTCGATGACTTCTTGTTCACTGGACCCAGGGCATCAAAGTTGTGTGATTCAGGACTTCAAACATTTAACAAAATAGCCATTGATGTTTGGGTCCCTTTAGCAGAAGAGAAGATGGGGGGCGTCAATGACATTCTTGGTATTTTGGGGTATTGAAATAGACACAGAGCTTGGGGGAATGGGATTACCAAGGGGTAAAGTCACCATATTAGCAGAGGAAGTGCAAGCAGTCAGTGTTGAAAGTTAACTGAAAATGAAACAACTTCAGAGCTTGGTTCGGTTCATGAACTTTGTTTGTAAGGTTATTCTCATGGGGACATCATCCATGTAGAGGATGGCAGTAAAAGGGCGGGGGTATACAAAACCACATCACAGGGTGAAGATCACATCTGAAATCTGAGCAGATCTTGGGGTACGGTATGAGGGGGTTTAACAGGGTACCACTTCTTGGGTTATGGCATGAGTTTTGAGGGGATTTAACAGGGTGCTACTTTGTCATCAAAGAACAATGAATAAGGAGACCTAGTTGCTCACAGATGAGCAGGAAACATTGGGTTTGGAGGGTTCTCTGAAGGACAAATTGTTTACAGAACCATGGCCACAGGGCTGGAAAAAAGAAAAGGGGGTCCCATTAGTTGTATTTGTGCATGTGTGGACTGATTTGCTGCAGGACAATTACATTTTATTTAGGACTGATAACATGGGTACAGTTAGCCTGTTGAATAATCGCTTGGGGGGGTTTGAGGAATATAGGGTGACTAATGTTACAGTTTGTAATGAAATGCATGCAGTACAACATAGCATTCAGTGCACAGCATATTTAGGAGAGGAAGAATGTTATTGCTGACTCACTGTCTCATTTTCAGTGGGACAGGTTAAGACAATTGGTGCCAGCAGCAGACCTCAAGCCTGACAGGATTCCACAACATCTTTGGGATATGATGAAAAATAGATATGGGGCATGATGGAGAAAGCACTGCATCCAAGTACATGAGAAAGGTATAAGAAATATATTGTTCATTTTGTAGAAACAAGGGTTGATGTAGGGAGTCAAGTAAAATGGCCACTACCTGTACCACAGCTATTAAGTTACATTTTTAGTTTAAAAAAGATGAGCATGTCTAGATGCAGTGCTGGTGCACATGTGGCAGCAATTAGCTGATACCAAAGAGTGCAAGGATGGCGGGACACCATGCAAGCATTCACAGTTAGAAAGCTCTTCCAAGATTGGGCAAGAATGCAGGTCAGGAGAGATGATGAGTGTATGCCCACTGGGCAAATTATTTTTACACAGCTATGCTGAGAGAGGTATAAAGATTGGAGTATAAACTACGGCTATTTTGGACAGCATACATAATAGTGTTTTGTGGGGAATTATGGATACCCGAGATAGTGCAGTGCAGTAAGTGTGACAACCCTCCATTGGTGCTAGAGTTCAGAGATATTAAGCTGGAGGTTGATATGGTAGGGGTACATGTGAGTAAGAGTAAAATGGACCAGCTAGGAAAAGAAGTATGGCAGAGGCTCAAGCCCCCAAATGATACATGGTGGGGTATAGTTAGGTGGATTAGGAAGTACCAGGCACTGCATCTGAGTACCTTATCTATTTATCAATTTAGAGCAGTCCAGCAAAAAACATTGGAAGCCTGAGTCTTGACAATAGCAGATTAAGAGTTCATTCCTTCAGAAGAGGGAATACTTCACATGCACATGTAAAAGGGCCTTTGAGTTAATGTGCTTAAGTCAGTGGAGATCACAAGCATACAGAAGATGTCAGATCATGATGATTAATCAGTGTTCTCTTTCACAGCTCATAAAGCAACCAGTGGAGATATGGATTCAGGGCTATTCTTTAATGTACTACATGGCCAGAGAATTGGGTAAAACCTGGAGAAATCTGGGTTTCAAAGAAGAAGAAATATGGGTTTGCTAGCGGGGAAGAAGAGAAATGAAGTGGAGGCAGCTGCAGGCAGCTTTGACAGATTATTTTGGGCCATTTCCTGAGCCAAGTATAACTATATTGCATATAGGAGGGAAGGATGTTACCAGCAGTGCACTTCTGCTCTTAAAGAATTTTATCAACAATTCAGACAGATCATTCAGAAATAGCTGAACATAAACCTTGTATTCTCAGATATAATTCAAAGACTAGTCTTGCGATGAGCAAATAATATCAAAGCAATAGAAAGGGTTAGGAAGTTGACCAACAGATTCATTAGGCAACAGGTAAGCAAGCTACAGGGTTAGGTATTGCACCACATATTATTATTAGTTCATCAAAACTTTACAGAAGTGATTACATTCACGTGTCACATTTAGGAATAAAAAAGAATTGGAAAGGTGGTAGATCTGCTTGAGGAGAAAGATGGCGACAAGACATTTTCATGTGGTGGAAGAATAGACTTGAAAGTCAGAATTGCAAAATAGTGTGCTTGGTCTGGGGAAGGGTGCACGCTCTGACATCTTGGCCCTTGTCTGGGTGAGGCCTCCCCACCCCTGTGGTGTAGCAGGCAGCTGTGGGCCACAGCCTGGGATCCCGCAAGTGGCAAATTCCCTTTAGCTACTGGTATCTGGCTGAATGGTGACTGAGGACTGTCAGTGTTTAGTTGCAGATCCCTTCAACCATTGGTGTTGGTTTAGTAATTACATGGATTGTGATTGTATTATATGCCCTGGTTGAAGTGACTCCCTTCCAAGTTCTGACCTTTGCACCAATCTGAATATTCTCGGTTGGTATTGATTTGGTCTGATTGGCATTGACTTCTTATCTGGCACTGGTTTGGTACATAATTTGATCTAATTTGTATTATAAAGGCTACAGCCATTTCTTCTAAGCAAATATATGATGGGATTTGTTAAAATATGTGAATGGGTATTTTCATCCCAGTACAACTGTTTTCTGCCTGTAATCAAATACAGGGCTGAGGGACTGCTCAGGTACACTGAAGGAATATCCTTCCACTACTGTCTAAAGAGGGATGTGTTTAATTGGCATATTTTTATCACTCCTTTGCAAATTCGAAATAATGCTGGGTAAGTGGGTATTTGTTGACCAATGGGTGCACTCACTGTGTTTTGACTAAGTTATATGTTTAGCTTACTAGAAGTGACTTTATAAGGCGAAACATCAATTGTTATGCAGACAGCGGGCTTTGTGACTGTAATAAAATAAATAAGTCTGTAAGAAAAGAGAAATAAAATAATATATATATTCAGATCGTATGCCTTTAAAAAGGAGTGTCGTTCAGAGAACGGTAGGCGGAGATCTACTGTGGGCTGCTGGTGCTGCGTGGACCGCTATTCACCTGCAGATCAGAAACTGGGAAAGCGGGACAGCTCGTGAGGGTGTGTGTGCTCGTGAAGGAGCTGAAGGCAGAACGAGGCAAAGAAAGAGAGTGTGAGCGAGGCGGATCGTAGCGAGCGAGCCTGACAGAGTTGCTGCGGTGAGCCGCGTACTGGTTGCACTAGCTAACTGGTGAGGGATAAATCTACCCAGGGGAAAAATACAGTGCGGACACCCGGCTTGGACTACAGCCGGCAATATGAACATTGGTTTTGTGATTTTATTCTTCATTGCACCGTTGGACTCCTTAGTGGTAAGTTTATCTTAATAATTTTGATGCTGTATTCTGGTATGCAGCCTTTTTAAACCGTTACATGGAACACTTGCCTTAGCATTGCATTTGAGAAGGCGGCTTACTGGTATATTTAAGAAAAAATGTTTTGTATCGCACTTGTTTTACTGGAATTATGTGCCTTTTGAGAGGTAATGCATGTAGGTTGAAAACAGTATTTAAAATACTAAGAATGTCTAATTCAGGTGCAATACGTTAGCTTTACTCGTAATATGTATGCGGAAATATAACGTCTCAAATACTGCAGATCGCCTGGCAGCCTATTAGTTTTATTTTAAAATTTTAAGGAACATCTCTATCAGCTACGAGAAGGCTTTATCTTAGTATATGTATCTATATACAAAGATCTAGAGTGCCCCTTTTTTGCACTTTATTGGTGCATAAATGCCCCACATAGAATTTTAGTAGAAACCCAGTTGCTTGTTAATTTCTTATAAGCTTATCTAAAAAGAGAAAAAAAAATCAACTACAATTTAAAGAGCTTCCATGCAGCCAACATTGCTTTTATTTGTTTTGAACGCATCTATCAGAAATAGTTAATTGCTTTGCAGCGAACAGTAGGCAGTGGCACTCTGCTTATACAGTATGTCTGGAATGCAGTTTGTTTTCTCGGGTTGAAACTGCAGAAATCAGAAAGTTACCCAGTAGCATTGCTTAGCTTTTTCATAGAGTGCAGGCCATTGCTGTTCATTTGCTTTTCCTTAAAAGTAGAAAATCCATATGCAAACCGTGATTACAGGGTATATAATGCCAATGGACACTGTGAGGAAGAAAAACATATCCCTACTGTATCTGCAAAATAGACAATCTTTTGTATGTGTTTGGGAGGAGAGAAACAAGATCAGCTGCACAATAACTAAATAGCAGTTTAAATGGGAGTTTGAAAGTTTTTATAACGGTGCATCCCTAAACACAGGATCATAGTAATAATGATAATTAATATGTAGTGCTGCCATGAAATGATTTGCTTGGTTCAAGTTTACAGCTGGCCTGAAAATGCTCTAACTAGGTATGCCATATTTAATGCTAAGCTGTGAGCAGCAGTTGAGCAATTGCAATGAAACAAATTAAGTCTGGATTAACTTTCGAGGAACTTAAATTGCTTCTAGAGGCCAATACTTTACACTTGCTTTCTGCATCATTTGATGGTTTGTCAATGTATTATCGATAACAATGTCCCCTTTGCAGATTAATTATTATTATTTGCAATAAAAAAAAATCCAGTTATTTCAGAAGCACACAACAAGCCGTAATACTGCTGGCGTAATATTTTAGTTGTTCTAGCAACAGAAGAAATTTGATATGTTTTATATGAGTTAGTAAATGTTGCTTCCACATATAAAGCAGTTCATTTGTAACACATGAATACTACAGAACTATCCATATCTGTATAATCTTCAGTTATTCTCAATGCTGGAACACTGTAGGCTCAATTATATTTGTTTTGAATGGAAAAGGTGGAAACACAATATAGTCTATTTTGAGCCTTGTTGGAAACTCATACTCAAGGTAACCAGAATTTGAACAAATTAAACAGTTTGCAGTATTTTATTAAAAACAATTCATTAGTCAATAGCTGAACCATGATTTCAGATGTGGCAGTTTATCATGTACGAAACACTTGGTTGCTTAAATATAGTAATGATCATTCCTTTGCACTCAGGGCTATCACTAAAAATGAAGAATTGTCACAATAAATATGTAATGCATCTTACTAGCTAAAGTTGCTATGAAAAAAAAAACATGGTGTTAAAACAGAAAAGTCCCTGCTTGGTTTCTTTGTTCCTAAACATTATTTTTATTTGTCCAGTTTAAGTAAACTAATTTGGTGTATGTATATGCTGAGAAGTCATATAGATGCACACCTGTAGCTTAATACACATCAGATTAGCCATGCAGCAAGTAACTTAAGACTTTTCCTCCATTCTAATGTTTTCAGGCATCCAGACCTTCATGCAAGCCTGGCTTTTCTCAAGATGATTATGTGGAGTTGGTGTCCAGAAGTATTTCTGAAGGACAGAGTTTAGCCAAAGGTATGTGTGAACACTTTTTCTGATGTGACTGATAACTTTGCTGGTCACTATAACTCAGCTGCAAAAACAGTCATTTGTGTACATGGGGTATTGTAAAAACTGGTCAAAAGTGTAGTATTAGAGGCATTTTATAATCTGATTTAGCTTAATGTGGAAATTGACATGTGATGTCTATCTTGGAAGCAATGTATTATTATTATTATAAGAAACAAAATATATATTGCCCATTTTGTGCTTCATATGTGCTGCTGTTCTGTCTCGCTGTTGATGTAAATGTAGTCTCCCAGCTTTGTTTTATAAATAAATTAACCGAGTTATGTTTTAATGCTAAGTCAGAGTATCCAAGTGGCAGGTGAAACCCAAGGCTTGTCAGTAAAGCAGAGTTTTATTTACAATGAGCTGCTGTAGAATCTTAGTAATATTTCTTTGAGATGTACTATGAAAGTAAATATTTCCGCGAAAATAATGATGGACACAAACTGCAAATTGTATCATGTGAGGGAAACGCAAGACATTGCAAAATATGAGGTTTTTCAAATTAGTAAACCATAACTTTGAAAAAGGACTAGCTAGTACTTTAAGCTGAAAACAGAGACTCGGTTACATGCAGAGCTAAGCTTTGTTTTATTTAGGTCAATGGCAGGTTCATAATAACTGATCAATTTTAGGACCACTGGATATCAATGGTTTTGTACCAATAGTTGTCCTGATTACAGGTGACTCTTTTCAAGTACAAACTGGACATATTAAATATGCACTTCAGATATCACAAACATGAAGTTAAAAAGGATTTAATAAGAAGTACAATAGGGGTACTGACTATATTAGTATGGT
>NC_056746.1:1320425362-1320430362 GCF_019279795.1 Protopterus annectens | reverse complement strand
TTTTTGGTAGTACTACACTAAATACAAGTACATATGTTACAGCAGATAAGATTTATGAGCATTAAGAGAGTTATATTGCAAAGATGTGACATCTGTGATTTGTGGTCAGAAACTATGCCTTTCAGAAATTCACACATCAGTTTGACTAAACACACGTGTTTTCATCTGTTTAACAAAATGTGGGTGATGACATCCTTTAGGAAAATTCATACTTTGATAAATCAGCATATCTTCTATATGTTTTTGTCAGATTGTGATAATTAAAATGTTTGCTAGCTTGACAGTGAGTCATGTGGACTGAGTTATGGTACATCCATTTGACATGTAAAATATATGTCTGATTCTTTAGTGGTGTGATGACTCTTGAATATGTGAGTCAGTTTTATTTCCCTGTGGTACTATCATGAACCAGTCTTTAAACAAATAGGATTTAAACAGTTTAGCATTTCCAGCAATTATAATCATTGACACAGCCTACATGTCTGTTTATAATTTTTGCACTATTTAATTTGTATTGCAAGTTTTCTGTTCTGAGTTGATCTATCATAATCAAAAATATGTAGACATATTTGACTACATACCGATATTAAATTGTTGAATCATAATATAACTGTTGTTGACTCAGAGGATATCTATTTTGTATAATCCTCAAGTAAGACCTAGTCTATGTATGACAAAGACTCTCCACTTATCCATGTAATGCATTCTTGGTATAACTCAAGAGGTTCAACAAAGCATTAAATTAATTTTTAATAATGCCAAAATACACTAGATGTCATGAATATGGATGCGACTATAGTCAACATGTCTACTATTTTACTTTGAGAAGCCATAAATAAAGAATATATACGTTGCAGGTTTAAAAAATGAAATGCCAAATCCTAAAAAGAAGCAATTGATCTTCAAATTAATGAAGCCATTAAGTAAGAAAATAGGCTTTATAAATTTGAATGTCTGTGCATTTAGATGATAGTATAACTCATTGTAACTGCCTGAATACCAAAAAGATTTGCTAGGAGCCTTGTGTCTTGAGACTTTAAGAATTTAGAATAATGAAAAGAAAAAAAAAACAATGAATTTTCATAATAATAATACATTATGAAAGATCACTTGTGTTATTTCTTTTTTGAAGCGTGGTTCAAAATTAATAAAACTGCAAAGATATTAAATATGTTTGTCATGGAGTACAATGATGTATTTCAAAATGGCATTTTCATTCCTGTGAGAATTCCTGGATATAGTCTAAAGAAATACATTGATTCATTGAAGGAGATGACGATTTTGTTGTATTATGGCTTCTCTCAAGAAGACCCCAAGTTTTATCTAAAAAAAAAAAATGGCCTTTTTATATCGCTGTTTAATAAGTCCCTACAGTTTAACGTTGTTCTGCAGGGTTAAAAACATATAATTAAACTAGTACATAAAAAGTGTCAGTAAGAGTTAAGACATGTAAAACCTTTTTAAAGGTAGGAAAAGTCATGGTAATGAAGAAACTTGTCTGAAATGCCTCATTTGTTGATATGTGAGTTTGCATACTTCATCATATTCCAAGTGCTTATTATCAAAGGAATTGGTTAGCCAGCTGATGTAAGCTATATTCTTCCACAATAGTATCATTCACCCAATAGAGTGCATCTGTATGTCAGTGTAATATACAAGAGTGCATCTGTATGCCAGTGTAATATACCTTGACTTTCTCAATGCTTTTAACCTAGTTATCCTACATTGTGATCAACATACTAGAAAAGTTGGGTCCTTCTGAACAAATTGCTGCCTGTGTTAGTAAGTAACTAAACAAAGGAGATCAATATATGGGGCAGAAGATCAATACAGGGCAGTGATAATCGGAGTACCCCAGACGTCAGTATTTTATCGCTGTTTATCTACCATTTGTGTGTTGATTTTTTCACCCAATAGCTCTGTTTACTACACTTTTTTTTGAAGATGACATTAAACTAGCATATATAACAACTAGCTCTAAGAACACAAACATTTTGTAAAATGCTTTTAATGATCTACAAATTAGTTCAAGATCACAGCCTTATTTTGAATGTAAAAATTGTAAATGATGAACATTTGGGATAAATAAGCTTAAATGTAAATCAAACATCCAGACTCAAGAACTTTTGAAGAAGACCGAATTTAAAGATATAGGCATCATATCTGATTACTAATTGTTATTCCAGCAGCACCTAGACAATATATGTAAAGAAAATGAATAAAACAATAGGCTTCATTTTGCATTTTTTTTTAATCTTGAAACTGCAGTGTTATGAAATGATTATTTGTATATCTGATTTGATGTAGGTCATAATGTGGAATTGTTCTTGTTTCCTTATATCAAGGTACACACAACTATGGTTAAGCCCATATGATTACCCAGATACCTGATATTTTAACAAACATAATGTGTATTAAGAAACTGAAGGCTTTGGGCTTGTATTAATCAAGCAGAGAAAATTAAAAAGAAATGTGATTAATATATGCAACATTTATACCTTATCCTTTTTATTTTTGAAAGTTATAAATTGCAACAAGTATCTGAAATGCAACTAACTGATGTACAATAAAGTAAGAACAAATGGAGGGGAGATCTAACTAGATTTCTGAACAAGTAATAACAACATGGAACTGATTACCCAATGATACATAATTTTTGTTCTTAAGTTGATTCATATTGATTTATTTTACATTTCCATATGTTTCATATAGGCAGGCATTATAGAAATTAGTTCTTGCCTAAACTTTGATTAAAGACTGATTTTTATGGTGTGGGTGTGGGTGTGTGTGTGTGTGTGTGTGTGTGTGTGTGTGTGTGTGTGTGTGTGTGTGTGTGTGTGTGTGTGTGTGTGTGTGTATATATATATATATATATATATATAGATAGATATGTATATGTTTACAATTTGTGGGTTGTTTCTTGCAATTTTCTGGTCACAGTATAAATGTTTCTTTTCTTTGCATGAATAAAAGTCATTGCACTTTTTTGTTTTGCATTTTTTTTTTTTTTTTGCATTTTTAAAGATACATTTTCTTTTGAGTCTTTTCATGCAATTTTTTTATTAAGAGTGCATTAGCTGTCTGCTTTTGCTTACTTTGAATATTTACATTAATATCTTTTTAGGAGTTTTAAATGGGAAATTTGAAGTTTTATAAAATTAGTTGCATCATTTTATCTTTCAGCCATTGATGTTGAGATGTGAAATAGCCACGAGGATTGGCAATAAATTCTGACATTCAGTGCCATATTTAAACTACCACTGTATCATGCAAAGCATTGTGAAAGTTATCACAATCATTCATTCAACCCATCAAACATTTTGCTTCAGTTATGACATGCTGTTTAAGATTAGTACTGTAGATAAACAATGGAAATTTTATTTGCAATATACTGAAGTGTGTCCAGTTACTTGGACCAGTGGAGCTAGCATATCCCACTCTGATATCATGTCAGCTGTGCACAGTGGTGATGATTGTGGGGGGGGGGGGGAATGAAATGCTTAGAATAAACACTAATGCCTGCCATGGTTACTGTAGCAACTTATAATCACAGAATTTTCTCAAAAATGACAGTGTGTGTTCTTGTTAAAGCAGCAAACAGCATTTGTTTACTTGATTTTTCTGATGGGGCTAAAGCCTTAATAGTAAGTGTGTAAAACAGCAGGATGTGTATACTGCCTGTTTAGGTTGTCTTTTTGTTTGTTTTGTTAAATAAAGTACGCTGCATACTTTTATAAAGTGGTTCTAATTTAGAGTAACCTGCCTAGCTGGTCTGAAGGACTGGAAGGGTATGTGTTTTTCTTTCTGATGAAAGGCTGTACAGGAGGCATGATTTAATGTTTTGATGTTAGCATTTACTTAAACAGTTTCACTACATGTCTCGTGCATGCATGTATACAGAATAAAGAAGACTGTGTTGGAGGAGGTTCTGTTACTGAGCATACATTTTCATTCAGGGGACACACTTGAGGAGGGTGTCTTCTTTATTGCTCAGAGCACAACATTTTAGTGATGAAAAATTAAACACAGCAACCATTTCAAAATTCTGTGAAAATAAACATTGATATGCGAACATTAGCTGTTGGTCTGAGAATGTCCAGGGTTCCAAAGCTCCAATGTGCAGATTGGAGAGCTAACCAAATTTTGAATTAAAAAATATAGGTAATTATGAATTGCTAATAGATATGAAAACATTTGAGTTAATCAGTTTGTGATTTATGTTAAAAGTACATTTGACTTAGTATCCCTACAAGTTGTATGTTATCAAATATAATATTTTTCTATGTTGCTTTGCTTCTCTGCCTGCCAACCATTAAGCCACCTGACTGCCACACACCCCCATTGGACATAGTCCAGTCACTCATTTACCTGGGGATTTCACCCAGGATCGGGGGGGGGGGGCTGTGAGAACTGTATGGACGATCATCATTCACGCAGTCGTGTATTCATTTATTGGCATCCAGGCCGTGAAGGTCTTTGTTATAACCTAACTGCACAAATAGATGGGTAAGCAACATGTGATCCGCTTGATAATTGAGACCCACAAAGTCTTCAGAATGTAAATGGATATTTCTGAACACCTATGCTGAAGGCTGTCACTAGATGGTGGTCTGAGCCAAATGCCTGTAAACAGGCCACTTATTTTTATGAGTCCTCTGAGGAATTGTAGTAGTATATGGCTGTTTCAAACAACCCCCCCCCCTCCACAGGAAGGACAAGCCAATCTTACCCTGTCATCTTTGTCATGTGCATAAGCCACTAAATGAGCATGGATTACCTGAAACATAGTCATGGCATTATTCCTCCATGCCACTGGGTCTATTCCTCCATGCCACTCGGTCTAGACAGTCAGGTGTAGCATTTTGATGTGGCAGGTTTGGCAGCTACACTAAACACAGTCAAGTAAGTTGACACTGTATTCAAAAACCTTAAAATGTAAAGTCTGACAGCACAGTCAGTGCTCTGATTCATTGCAAAATATGTGGTTTGAGACTGTGCTA
>NC_056746.1:1320405362-1320420362 GCF_019279795.1 Protopterus annectens | reverse complement strand
CATTAGTTTTGTGGTTCTGAACTCTTACAGGGGAAATGACATTCACAATGCTTTTAGGATTTTAAAGTTATTGTTTTCTTATTACCTAATATGATTATGTATTATAGTTAAAATACAGGATGCAGTACTTCACTTTTGACATGATTATCCAGAAGGAAGATTTAAAACACAGGTATATTAGCAAGATATGGCGCTCAAGGAATGCTGGGTAAAGAAAATGGCCAGCATGTACATGTATAGCAAATAAAGAATGGTGTCTATAATTCATTTATGAAAAAATAATGCCTTGGGCTTTTTTCATGATATGAAAACCTGAAACATTTTACATTTAAAGCTTTTTTTTTTTTTTTCCCTAGATTATATTGTTTCCTTGATTGCATAGTAGTTGTACAACACAAAACATAAAGCTAACTTCAGAATGTCTAGGAAAGTTAGTGGATAATGTATATTTTAAACTGAAGATTAGAGTGATAGAATAATTTAGATACATTAAAAATAGTGAGCATTGGATTGCTAATACAGAAAACTGGCTAAGTATGGAGAATGGGCTTGTTCTGAGTCATTGCAGCAATTAAATGTTACATCTATGTGTATGCCTTAGGAATATTGTTTGTACTTGACTAATGTTCCGGAGTTAAGATGTTGAAAAGGGTCTTTTCTAAGAAGTGAGGGAGTAGAAAATCTTTAATATATGCCTTACTACATTTTAGTGACTTTCTCATTTCAATACATTACCCTGAATGCTGCATTTCAAATCAAAGGATTGCAGCAAATTTTTATTTTGTAGTATTGATACAATTAAAGAGCAGGAGCATGCAACTTGCACAATACAGCGGCATAAGTTTCAGTGGCAGACAACCACCTAGCCTGCGCAGATGTATTTTAATAAGCTGAGAGAACTATAGATGTTGGAGTGGTATAATAGTTTTAATGTTTGCCTTATTAGACGCAAGGGACAGGGTTTGATTCTTAAGTTTTTTGTCAGTGGATGGTTGAATCTATATTTCCCATCAATTTTTTCCGCAGCCTAAACAAAACTGACATCACATCTCCTCTGTGCACTTTTTAAATTCTTTAGCAATTTTTGACACCGCAGTTTATTTATGAAAAACATTCTTTGAAACACTTCAATCTGGATGAAACAATAGTTCATTTGAGCCGAGCATCATCTCTCATTGAATTATTTCTTATGATTTCTAAGTGTATTCTTTGTTAAATGGTGATCCCCTTCTGGACACTGTATAATTATGTAAGAATCCTAAGGGAACAATCTCACATGTATTACATTGTTCTTTGCCTTTATGTTATTTCCACAGTAATATGTGCAGCAGTTTTATTTTCATATCTAGTGGTGTCATTAACTTAATCTCTTTGTTGCAATGAGATCTGAAGAGTTACAAAATGTATTAAAGATGGAGTCTTACTATCTGTCTTTACACAGCAATATAATTTTTATCTTTCTGATGTTTTCACGTCTGCTTGAGCAACAATGTTGCAAAAGACCTCTTTGCTGCTTTGTTTGGTTCTAACCCACTTCCACCAACAATAGTGTTTTTTGGGGAAGACAAGGAAATTTATTTCACCACAGAAATGACACGATCCTGTTTTGTATGAAAAGTATTAGAATCCAGTGTCGTATTACTTCAGACTGTCATGGCTCTTATTTACCCTTTTTATATATAATTCAATTTGACACTGTGTCTCAATTGTTAACACACACTTCACAAGTCTAGACATCTGCTGAATGCCATGCAGTGTATGAGACTTGTGGTCTCAAGCCCCGCTGATAAATATTTGCACAACGGTAGAAGCATAATGTTCAGTAATAAGAATAATTCATACAAATTATTTCAGAGAAGTTGTATATTTAAACAATAGTGTTTGAGTTTATATAACATAACTCAATAACTACTTTTAAAAATGAGTGACTCCATAACATGTACAGTAAGAGAGAGAGTTTTTAATGATGCCTCTGAGAAAGAAGTAGAAAAGGTAAAAGTTGAAAGAAGGAAGGTGGAAGTGCTTACAAAGTATTTGTAGTTCAGTAGAAATTGATATTTTAAGAGACAACGGTACAGGATAGATATTAGCTTGGTATTTGCACCGAACAGAGGTAGACGGACAGATTTGTGGTAAAGTAACTATTGCTAAGGAGACTGTGGGAAGGAAAGTTTTCTGTTAATGGTGAGTTCTAAACTATAGGCTAGTGTGTGAGTACATCGCATTTCCATTTTCAGAAGCTGAAATGATGAATGGTGGCCTTCTAAAGGAAACGTATAAGACCATACTGGCAATTGTTAAAAAGAATTTGGCTGCAAGGGGCACAAAATGTACCACAGAACAGTTTCTGTAACACAGGAGAAAGCAGAAAATGTGGTTAACTCAGTTATATGAATAATACTAATTATTTAATGGTAAATGGGTAAGCTGGCCAGAATGTAAGCCTACATAATTTAATTTAAGACCTTTTCAAAACTGACAAAAATGCCACCTTCTACAGGCAACCAAGGGAAGATAGTGTTGCTAACTAGTGACTTGAGCATGTTGGCACTCTCTGTTACCTTGTGTGTTTCAGAGGACAGTATAATTTTAGCAGCCTGTGGAAGATGCAGTGGAATCCAAGTAACTACCATTTCCTCTATATGTTGGTATGAGTAATTTAAAGTGTGCAACAGATCAGTTTGTTGCAAAGTTGAGGATAAGGAAAGGAAAAATGTCATTAAACATTTTAGCAGTATTAATCAATAATTTAAACTTCGAGAACAAAAGACCATAATGAGGTAATTTTGAAGATTAAGTATTAAGATTAGTACAGGAGGCATATTTTTTTAGAAATAAGACATCATAAGCACACAACGGAAGGAAGAGATCAGAAAAGTAAGGAGAGAGGTTATTCATAATAAGAGAGAGAGATATTAGAAAAAGGCACAGTTTGGTTGTCCTAGGCTATCCAAAAAGAAAAGGTTTTACCAGCACTAAAAGCAAATTACTATATTTTTTAATGAAGCAACCAATTTAGAGCATGATTTAATGCTTGGGATATTGTTTAATAAAAGAAAGTAATCTACAACATTGAAGGCTGTTTTAGTTCAACAAATTTAGTGCCAACATATACAGGATTTCATCTGAATGTGAGAAGATGAAATTGGTATTGTGAAATAATAAAATAGCTGAAGCCATAATGGGAGCTGCTTGGGATACATATTTAGTGTGTGTGTGTGTGTATGTGTGTGTATATGTGTGTGTGTGTGTGTGTGTGTTTGTGTGTGTGTGTGTGTGTGTGTGTGTGTGTGTGTGTGTGTGTATATATATATATATATATATATATATATATATATATAAAAAATATGAGACCACTTGATTCAGTCAAAGGAGTTAAATATTTTGCTGTCGGTGGTACTTTGCTGATAGAATGGCAGGGTTATGGGTAGAAAAGATCAAATTTTTTAAAAGAAATAAGATAAACCACTGCCTTATATTTATTGCGAATTATGCCATAATTAAAAAAAAAGGTTAAATATTTAGCTTGAGTGTTTACAAATATAAGCCTGCACTGCTGACCTAGAGGAATAAAGTCCTGATTACTGCCCAGTTCAAGTACCAGCCCGTGTCAGCATAAGCAGAGAGGAGAGACGTGCCCATCCTTGGGAGGTGGTAGTACGTATATCCAGGTCAACAAGTTTGACTTCCTTGGTGTAGACATTTGAGAGAAACTTGTGGTGTTGCACTAGTGACAGTGGGTCATTCTTGCTGATATCAGATCCTTGTTGAAGTTGGGGGCAGCCCAGATCTGAAGCCAGCTGTATGCATCATCCATAGTGTGCCACTGGTTGTGCGGGGGGGGGGGGATAGGAGAAAACCCTTCCTTGCCCAGCAGTATGGTGCTACCTCTGGTACCTCAAGGTCCTCATTAGACACAAACATGGGTCATAGTTAGTCCAGGAGTTACTCGGGCTGGTTTGATAGTCACAGTGGATGAGGAAAGAACCTGAAAGCAGATGATGGTTAGCTGCAGGTAGACCTAAATAGATGGAGAAAAGCTTAGTGATGTAATTGGAAAATTTTGTTAAAAATTTAACATGGACAGTAATAGGTAACTGAGATTTGTGTGGAAATTTGATAAAAGATTGGATAGATACCTGATGGAGACTGAATTGAAGTCATTTTTATACATTTTTTTTTTTTTAAATTAAACAGAACTTAAATGGAAAAATAACATAAAAGACATTGTTTGACATTGCAAATTGAAATGTACCATTTTTCTTTCTAAATGAGACTTGACCATGGAGTAAGGTCTAGCATGTTTTTTCCAGGGTGGTCATGATACAAGCCCTACACCAAAAATAAGCCCTAGTTCAGATTCTTACTGTAACCTAATCATCTCTCACACTTGACTATTGATATCCATGACCCATAAACCCATGCAGGTGTACTTTGATCAGTCAAGGTACAGATAACACTCATGGTAACAAGCAGCTGTGGTAGTGTCTTCCCTTCATAACCGATGCCATTTTGTGTTGCCACTCCGATTGCATAAGTCTTCAATTAACCCCCCCCCCCGACAAGATGAGTGCAAAAAGAAAGAGCTATTCCATCGAGTACAAGAAAGGAATCCTGGAGGACTCGTGTGGAAAGAACCTGATTGCTTTCTGTAAAGAGAAGTTGGATCTCCGAATGGTCTGAAAATGGTGAGCAGCATAAGTTAACCTCAGTCAACAGGTTGACGAGGGAAACGCTAAGAAGTGTAAGTGTGGATCAGGTCAGCAACCGTTATATCTCGAGCTTGAAGACCTCATCTGTGAGTAGATTGCTAACAGGAGAGCAAAGGCTTTGGTTGTGCGCAGGGCTGATATTCAAGCATTTGCACTTGCAATAGCACCACAGTTAGAAATTTCCACAGAAGAATTCAAAGCATCGCAACATTGGCTGGATGGCTTCCTTCAGTGATGTGAACTGCCACTAAGAAGATAGACAACACTGTTCAAGCTGGAAGATACTGAAGTTATTAAACATGCACTTGTGTTAAAGTTCTTTGGCATTGACTTTTCTAAATACCAACTCTCAAACATGATTGCTATGGATGAAACTGCAGTGTTTATGGGCCAAGGATCTCAAACAACAATTGATCACAGGGGTACCTCGTCAATCTAAATTCCCTCCACTGGTTACGAGAGTGTACATGTTACCTGTATTTTTGCAATTCGTCTAGATGGAAAGAAAACTCCACCTCTAATCGTTAGTAAGGGCAAGAAAGATAAAATTGAACATGTTTCAGGCATTTACATTCTTGAATCCGAAAAAGCCTGGTGCACACAAGCGGTTATAAGGAAGTGGGTCAATGTAATGCTGCCACTTGTTTTGCGAGGAGGCGAAAGAGGTCTGCTAGTCTGGGATTCAGTCAGCACTCACCATGCTAAAGAAAGGAATAAATTCCTAGCAAGGAGGAGAATAGATCAAATAATGATTCCCGCAGGAATGACTGCCTATCTCCAGACCCTTGATATTGCAATAAACAAGCCATTCAAGGACCATTTGTGCATGGAACTCAGTGGCTACATTGAAAATAGAATGAAGAGAAATCTGCATGGAAACTTTGTGAAGCCTAGCCTGCAAGAAGTTGTGACTTGGGTGAAAAATTAATGGGATAAAATCACCGACAGCTACGTTGCCAATGCACTACACGCAGGCTACTTGGACATGCAGTGCTCATTTAAGGAGAGCTCAGTTGCTAGGCATGACAGACTGTGGCCAATGGTGCTACTGGAAATGGAGTCGCAAAAAATTCAGGCCAAAATTCAGGGGTTGGACACTAATGTCCCAGAAGAAGATGACATGACTGTATTTGAATAACTGTGAAAGCCAAGGTGCAGATATTCTGGACTTGAAATGTTTGTTGCATTGTTTATGTAGAATTCAGAGAACTGTCAACCCATTATTAGAACTGTTCTCCAGTAATAGAAAAGTACAAAATATATAGTTTGTGCACATGAATAAATATCAATTTTTGTACATGAAGAAATGTCAATTTGCGTTCATTAATTAATGTCAATTTTTGTACATGAATAAAGATAGATTGTTGTACGGTGCAGGTAAATAAGACATCTCCTGATAGTAAGGCATAATGCGCATTTCGCTGGGATAAAGAATATAAGACCCAGTCCTTATTTTCGGGGAAATACGGTATATTGGTTGTAATAAACTATCAACTAAAAAATAGAGAAAACTATGAAGGAGTAAAAAAATTGAAGGAAAACATGAAGGTAATGCTGGTGGATGTTGAGATCAGAATGAGTTATCACTAGCAAAGGAAGGAGGAAGGGAATGAGTGATGAGGTATTAAGTAGCACAGGTTGGTATGTACTTAGCATCGAGCAGAATTCGACCTTCACCAAGGATGATGCCACAGTATGAACAGAAGATGATTGACTTTAAACACTGATTTAGTTTTTGTCATTCTAGGGGGATATAATATTTGTCAGCATAGAAGGACATTGTTAATAAACCACGCTGCTTTGCCAAGGATGGTCTGCACCTGTCCCCTCTTGACTTTTGAATATTTGCTAAAACACCCCCATTCAGCCTTTTTTAAGCAATGATAAATTGACATTTCCAACATAGAAAAATATACCCAAGGAAATCTAAAGATGCTTCTGCTCAATGCCAAAGTGTCTAAGCAAGAGGTTCCACTCTCTCAGCTCACCTTGGAGAATGCACACACCTGTGCAGTTACCAATATGTGGTTTAAAGCCATAGAGAGACCCTGACAATGCAGGGCTTCAATGTCTTCCACATTTGTTGGCCAGCAACTGCACAGGCAGGGACAGAAGGTGGAGCTGCCTTGATGTACATCAGTGAGAAGCATGCCTCCTAAGTTGGTTAACTGGGCTAATGCACTGATGCTCTTCCTTCTCCAGATTCCTGTAGACAAAGTCCCATATCATATCCCAGCAAGCTATGGAGCACCTTATATGTCCCATGAAACCCATATCTCATACTTAGAACAAGGCATTCACCATTCAACCAAATGCCACACTCATGGAGGACTTTAATTATCCCTTTCTAAACTGGGACCTTTACATGAACCCAAATTTGCAGGTGCAGAGCTTCCTAGACAAACACCCTGCAACAAATAGTGTATACACTTACTAAAGGCACAAACATACTGAATCGGGTACACACAAATACAGGAGAATGCTGCCCCCCCGTGTCATCTCCATTTTAAGGTCCGACCACAAAGCAGACTCCTTTGAAATAAGAATCCATTCTCTAACCCGAACACAACCTGTAACAGTTAGAAAGTACTCCAAGGTAAATATATTTTATTAAGTTCTAATTATCTTTTATTTATTTTTTTTAAATACTATTTTTTTACCTGAATGCCACAGTCTTTCCTAAATTATACATGGCACTATTTGATGTATGATGTATTGAATTTTATGTAGACGTTATTAGATTCAGTAATACCTGCAGTGTACACTGTGTGCATGGTCTGTATTCAAGAACATCCCTACCATATTTTTTGTGCTTTGTAGTCACTCAGATTATACTAAGAGTATATGTAGTCTACACTTTGTGGTAGCCTTCATGAATCCCCCTCACTATTTATTTAAAACTGCAAGAAAATCAGTAGGAAAAACTAAAATTAAGAGGAAGAAGGTGTGAGTTATGCTTGTGTTGTCTATTCACTCAGAATGGTGTACACTAAATGTAGGAATTAATGAATCTCAGGGATAGAACCTTATTAGATTTTGTTTCGGGGGGGGGGGGGTTAAAAGGATGGTTTAAATATTGTAGGTTAGGCCAACTGGAAAGAAAATAAAAAATATTGGCATATTTTGCATTCGTAATGCGATCGGCTATGTTCTTCACTACAGTACAATCCGTTTGAGCACTTATCTAGGACTTGCTTAAGCAACGAATTTGAAATGTGGACAGTAATGTTCATGAAACTATGCTGCTGTGAGTGAGATCACATATGTTTTCTTCAGTTAAAAAAATATAAATAACTGTGGCTTTCATTAGAAGTGTATATGTTATAACCATATTCTTTTAATAATATGCAGTCATTTACTGCTGCCATGCCCCATGTTGCGTCAGAAACTGAATTACCTCATTATAAAATGGAAAGGTTTGTGCAGTCTGCAAACTGGTTTGAAAGGAAAGACATTCTTTATGCATTTGAAATCTGTCTAGCCTCCATGAATTGTATTGAACCTGAGTTGTTCCTGTTGTTTTCTTACCTTTTTTCAAGACTCCTATTTGGACTTTGAAATCTTCTTTAACCTCTCGGTATACCGAAACAGACTGAACTGCCACAGTTCTTTTTTTCTGTTCATCTTGAACTATCACTTAGAATTTAGATATTCTAATGTGTAGAGAATGTTATATCAAGTATTTGTGGATTAAAGACCTGTTGGACTTTATTTTCACCCTGAACCTTTAGTTATCTAAAATAAATAGTTGGAAATAACCGCTGGAAATGCAGTTAGAATTTATTTTCTTTAATCTGGTTATCCATATAAAAAAAAAAATTTACTTTTCCCCGTGCAACTTCAGTACTGTCTTTTATACATAACCAGTTCTTTCTAAATGTAAATATTTTTAATTTGTTCCTTAAGAAAAAGAAAAAAAAATACTTCTGCTTGACATCTTATGTTATTAGTGAAGGGTAGTTTCATAGCATTGGTGTGACTGACATCTTATGTTATTAGTGAAGGGTAGTTTCATAGCATTGGTGTGACTGGCATCTTATGTTATTGGTGAAGGGTAGTTTCAAGGCATTACTGTGACTGACATCTTATGTTATTGGTGAAGGGTAGTTTCATGGCATTGCTGTGACTGACCTCTTATGTTATTGGTAAAGGGTAGTTTCATGGCATTGCTGTGACTGACCTCTTATGGTATTGGTGAAGGGTAGTTTCCTGACAATGCTGTGATTGACCTCTTATGGTATTGGTGAAGAGTAGTTTCCTGGCATTGCTGTGA
The DNA here is from genome assembly GCF_019279795.1 of Protopterus annectens. NCBI lineage: Eukaryota > Metazoa > Chordata > Ceratodontiformes > Protopteridae > Protopterus > Protopterus annectens. Next base: position 1,320,411,377 of record NC_056746.1, on the reverse strand, counting down.
CTGACCTCTTATGGTATTGGTGAAGGGTAGTTTCCTGGCATTGCTGTGACTGACCTCTTATGGTATTGGTGAAGGGTAGTTTCCTGGCATTGCTGTGACTGACCTCTTATGGTATTGGTGAAGGGTAGTTTCCTGGCATTGCTGTGACTGACCTCTTATGGTATTGGTGAAGGGTAGTTTCCTGGCATTGCTGTGACTGACCTCTTATGGTATTGGTGAAGGGTAGTTTCCTGGCATTGCTGTGACTGACCTCTTATGGTATTGGTGAAGGGTAGTTTCCTGGCATTGCTGTGACTGACCTCTTATGGTATTGGTGAAGGGTAGTTTCCTGGCATTGCTGTGACTGACCTCTTATGGTATTGGTGAAGGGTAGTTTTCTGGCATTGCTGTGACTGACCTCTTATGGTATTGGTGAAGGGTAGTTTCCTGGCATTGCTGTGACTGACCTCTTATGGTATTGGTGAAGGGTAGTTTCCTGGCATTGCTGTGACTGTCCTCTTATGGTATTGGTGAAGGGTAGTTTCCTGGCATTGCTGTGACTGTGACTGTTTTTATCTGTTATATTTAAGAATGATTGCTTGTTGCACTTATTACAATTTTATCCTGGTTGGCTCATTGGATATCATGATATTAGATTAGTAATCTGATTGGTAACGGTAGTTAAGATGAATGCAGGAAGGGGTGCTATCACTGGAGAGGGGTGCTATCACTGGAGAGTTCTTAGCCCATTCTATTAAAAATTGTGAATGTGAGAAGAAGAAAATAATTTGTTTAATTCTTTGGTATTACTGGCATGATTGGTCCAGAAAGGTCAGGTTTAGACTAATATTGGTGGAATCCCATGAAGTCCGTGATTTTAGTGACCCCTAAACCTCACAATATTCTGTGTTAACAGTAACATGCAAACTCCATCCATCACATTGTTTGGTAACAATATATAGCACTCCACATTCCATCAATGATGCAGGAGCAGAAAAAAAATTAAAACAGATGTGTCCAATGTAACCACATATGATTAAACTGGAAATGTTACATCAGTAACAGTTGCTGCGCAATCCTTCCAAAATTGAAAGGAAAAAATAGTTAGGTTAACAGTCAATGGCAGCGGTGCATAAGTGTCCCAAAAAGTTAGCATAGGAAGTGAATGGTGTTAGCAGTATGTAGATGGCCAGGGTGACTGCCAAAGCAAGTTGGCAGACATTGTGGTACAATAGTAACATTACACTGTGCAACAAATGTGTGGTCCCCCACATGCATCACATAGCTCCAGAGCTGGAATATAACAAGCAATGCCCAATATATCTGGCATAATCTGTAATGAGTATATATAGTCAAGATAACAAGTAAGGGGTAACTGTAGGGGGTAAGACAGTTATCAGTGTCACAGCCAAAGGTAATGTGCCATGACTGTCATTCTCTGACCTCTCTACCAACACCAAACATAGGACATCATGTTGCACTGCTCATCTGTGTTGTCTTGACACAGGGGAAGGTCATGCAGCACAGGTTCATGGAGGGCACCATTTTTTCCTTCTCATAGTCACATGATAATGGGCCCAGTGAAGCTTATTCAAGCCTGCATTTGATGTCCTATAGGCAGACCTGAGACATTAGTATCACGCCTCCATACTGTTCAATGTATGTGGTAGGGTGTATCCTATTGGTAGGGTGTATCCTATTGGCAGACCTAAGGTATTAGTACCACACTTACATACTGCTCAGTGTATGTGGTAGAGTGGATACTATAAGCAGACCTGACCTGTGGCATTAGTACCATGCTTCTATACTGCTCAGTGTATGTGGTAGGGTGACATCCACCAGTAGTACTACAGAGAAAAAAAGAGGGAGTAAACCAGGGTCCATCTTCATTCTAAATACATAGGATGTCAGTCTATCATGACTTGCTCCATATGTAATTGTCCTTGAGCCAAAAGAGGAAGGGGGTGGTCTCCCTGACATCTGTTTCACCAGCATTCTGAAATCTGTTGGAATGTTCCTGAGTTAAGATATGCCAGTGCATGGACCATTTTCACCTCCAGTTGGAACCTATGGTACTTGGTGCACTTTAAATGTAGCTTCATCTTCTGGATTTTATGCCATGGCTACTGCCTCAGTTGGAGCAGACAGCTGTGTACCCTGGTCCTTGGAAAGGCAGTCTAAACTGTATTGACAGTTGCCATTTTGAAGTCTAGGAGAATGTTAATGCATTGTAAGAGTAAAGCCATCTGATTTGTCAAATGTAATCCACTGTTCAAACCCCTACTCACATTCCTTATTGCTGCTGGATATCACTAAACAACAAAATAGAGTTTTACCTCTAATATATCTGGTATTTAGACATCCATGGATCTTATAGTGCTGCTGTGTTACTGTGCTGGGAGTGAAGTAGCACACTCTCGTGGAAAGTTCCTGCCATCATCCAAACTGAACTGCTTTCAAAGCAGGCCAACTTACTTTCCATTTTCATCAGGCATGCAGATTGTTTAGTGGCATCCAAGTCATCCATATTGCCAGTGAATATGACACTGGGTGCGGACACTTTTTCACCAGTGTTATTTCCAGTTCCCTGGAAAATGATTTTGTGAAGGTGGTCATCCCCCCTCTTGATGAGCCACTGCATGGACTCTTTGTTGCCAAACCCATCTCCTCCCTGCTAGCAGCCTTCACTCAGCATTGTTCTGTATGTCTCAGGATGTGTTTGCTCTTCATTAATTATCCCAGTGTTCTTTACAAGCTCCTACTCTCTGCCATCATTAGTGTAACTGGGCCAGATTCCAAAAGACTTGCTCTCAGTGTAAGTGACTGACTTTGCTATAAGGCCTGTCTATAAGCAGGCTTACACTGGAGGCCAGATTCCAAAACACCTCCTGTCAGAGCAAGTAGCCACTTAACACTGACCGACTTTTGGAATTGGCTCCATTGTCTGTTATAGACCAATTTTTGTGGGAATGTTTTTTTTGTTTTTTTTTTGTCTGTAGTTCTACCTTCTCAGAATCTCAAATGACTGAGCCTACTTTACTGAATATTAATAAAGTAAAAGTTTTATTATGTGGATGAAAACTGTTAACATCCTTTATGCTGGGCATTTTTTAATCGCATAACCCTAAATTAATAAAATGTATTCTAAATATGAAAAAAAATTGCCAGGCAAGTTAATAAAACTTTGCAGATCATCCAGTCAGTGAAATGGACTTAATTATCCAAGATTTGCTAAAAGAAGAGCTGAGGACATGACCAATTGCTTTTTAATGGACTGCTTGACAACAACTTCTGTGTAGATTGAAATTATCACATCTCTCTGGACTTGGTTTTCAGCATGATAGTGTTATATTCCGTAAATAAGCTTCTGTGTATATTTACAGTCAGATCTGGATTTGATATAAAGGCCATAAAGAATGGTTTAATAAGGGTTTTCTCATTTATTACAGCAAACATTTGGTTCTAAATGTAACTATTATTAAATGGTGTCTAGTGCACCTGACATCAGCACAAAAAAATTTGCTATGCTTCTGCTCTGAATTTTGTTTCACTTTCAAATCAAATTTAGCTCTGTTTTTTGTTTTTTTTTTTTTTGTTTTTTTTTTTTTACTTTTAAAAACATAGATGAGGGAACACTTAGATGGGTACTATTGCCAAATGTCTATCTAAAGCTATTTACTTTGCACTAGGTAGATGATGTGCTTATCAGTTCTTGACCTTACATACCATAAATGTAGTTAACATTTTAGTTGTGAATATTCATGTGTTGAATTTTTGTACTGAGGTTTGTCATTTTCCAACTAAAGCAAACTGCTCTGTTATGCTTGTATGCATAGTGCATGTATGTAATGATTATATTTGTTTGCGCTATTACAGAGTAGTCCTTATGTTCAGTCAATAATGACCTATATTGCCTGTTTACATGGGGCTGCATTTTGTATAACCCAAATGCTGACTTCTTGTCAAGTGATTTCAGCTAAATTATTCATCCTTATTATTACATCTTTTCTGTGATCCCATGTTATAATTAGAACTCCCCCGTTGTAGTTATGAATATTCTTACTTTCATTTGTTATATATTGGTTAATAATTCAAGTTAACCATTTTTGTTGCTACTGTGTATGTTTTTGGAATTTTGGGAAAACAATAAAGTGGGATATGCGCAGTTAACAATCGAGGCAACAAAATTTAAATGAATGACGAAGTGAAAAATGATGCAAACAAATGTGTGAGGCGTTTTGTAAGAACAAGCTCTCTATTCAGTTTGCTGTTCTGGATAACTACGTAGACATTTCAAATGAAACTGGTTTAATTTTGTGTTTGCTTGGTCAACCACATGCTTAATTTACAGGTTTGGTAATCTTTAATTTCTGGAAGAATGTAGCTGATTATGAAAATGTTCTTTGTAAATATATTTGGGTTGTGGAAGAAATAGAAACACCAGTGTAAACTGTAACAGATACATGGACAATCATTCCACCAAGACAGTAATATAGCTATTAGCCTTCCTCTCATTTTCTGATTCATAAAAATACTGCAAAATGGTCAGCAAAAATAGAAATATGTAATGGTGTAGGTGAGGCTTAGACTGGCAGGATCTGGACTACCTCAACTCTTAATGGACATCTGTTTTGGTTTTCTTGAAATAACTATAAAATTCTCTACATAATAGAATAAACATCAAGATGGCCTTTGTTAAAATTGTCTAACAAAGACTGAAATGAATTAGTTTAAAACCTTGGGAAGTTAGTTAGGATGCACTGAATAAAATGGCATTGCTGTCTTGGGGATGGATACATTTCAGTGGACTTATACATTTGTTACTTTCTTTGCTGGTATGATGCTACCATATGCTTTTGCAGCAACAGACCTTTCATCAGTGACACTCGTGGTGCTCTCTTAGTTTATTATAAGATATACTAATGTTTGCTACAGGCAATTTAGCCAAAGTCAGTCTTTGTAATTCACATTTGAAAGTTGCACACTAAGTAACATGTTCCATAACAGTGACATGCTGATGTGATTTTATTATTAGTATGATTGCATATAAATCATGGTCTGCATGGACCTCTTGAGCTGCATCGAAATTAAATCTGAGCACAGAGTTAGCAGCAGAGAATGCTGACAGTGAAATAAAGGTGACATTCTTCATCTTTTCCTTTAGTGCACACTGTTAAAGTGACAACCTGATAGACATAATCATCAAAATGTAGCTAGTCCTGTTAGTGGAAAGAAGCACATTAACCTATCTTTTCCGTTTAGTAGGTTGTATGACACTGAATGATATCAGTTCATTTTAATTAGGAAATTATGAACTGCGATCAGCATGTCACTGGATAATTAAATTGTCGTGCTTTAATACAGAACACCATAACAGGGGGCAAAGAACAACCAGCACTTACTAAGAGAGTGATTCCTTTATTGTCTTGCTGACACTTACTATTCCTGTGGATAGCAGCATCATAGACTGGTCCTTACCTGTGCTGACGTCACTGACCAGGAAAGTCACATGTCATTTCAAACTTTGAAGTTGTGGCACTGAGGGGCTGTCATGGTATATTTAAATTTCTGTCCTGTGTTAGATTAATCAGCTTGACATTTTAATAGGAATATGCACAAAATGATTTTTGTATACTTTTGTACCTTGCAAAACCTACATTAAAATAATTTTTGAAAGGAAATATGAGAACTGCTGCTATTCATTGATGCTCGTAGAATTATTTGCCCTGCCTACTTCAATGAACGAAGCGTAAGTGTACAGATAGTATCCTTTGTCTAATATCTATGAAAATATAACTGCCCGTTTGTAAATATTAAATGTCATGTTCATATCATATGTTTAAGAGAAGGCTTTATTTAATAGGGCAAGATTTTAGATAACTTTAATGTTGTGTTCAAATATTAAAACCTTTTAAATGCAGTAATTCATAATGTCCTTGTTTTATTTGGGTTCTTGGTTAATTGCTTTATAGGTAGTTACTAGACTTGCAGTCCAGGGCACCACTAAGGAGTATAGCCAAAATTCCTAATTGCCCC
>NC_056746.1:1320385362-1320395362 GCF_019279795.1 Protopterus annectens | reverse complement strand
CATGTTCATTGGCACAATGAGTAATATTTTGTCACTGACATGATTGTATTGAGAATTTCTATCTAAACATGTCTGGGTAGGTAAATTGAAGTACTCTATTAGAATGTATACTGTGGAAGAGAGAAGAGCCAAAAAAGATTACATTCACTTGATTAATGCTAGAACACACACACACAGGTTAAACAATTGTAAGGCTGTCCTTGTTATATGTGTATGAAGGCAACAACAGTGACTGTTTTAGGGCACTATACACTCCTGTAACAATGTGGACATATTGAGAAAAATCAGTCACCTATGCAGTCATAACAATATTGTTATTATAGAAGAAGAAAGTCTTTGTGAAACAACTTGTATGCTGTGAGTGTTAGAAAGTTAGTGACTATACATCCTTGCTGTGTGTGTATGTACCAAAATAAAGAAAGACCTGACACACAACACAGATGTGTCACACTGACTTGGACATAAACAGCACTGATCTGATATACATATTACCATTTCTCTAACTGCAGCAGATGTGACGTGCATACAAGTGTCATGCTAAGGTGGTGTATACTAACATGTACATAAATCAAGTGCTGTCAGTCCACTGACAAAAGGGTTGTGTTTATATATGCCATAATGTATATTGATTTACATAGACTTAGGTTTTGTGTATATCAGAAATGGATAGGTAGTCCACACAAGGCATGGATAAAATAAAAAGTGTATGCCAGTAACACATCAGTTAATAGGTAAAAGTAGAAAATATTAGACAACAATTATTTGTGGCTCCGATGCATTTTTGTTATTGTAATCAATATTATGTGTGTTTCACATGGTATAAGTTCCAAACCTGACCTGCTGACCTGATTAAGTGTATTAAAGTACAAAATGTGAATTAAGTGTAATGGGTCCCCTTCAGAAGATCGAACTTTTGCAAGTTCGAACCACATATGGCCGAAACCATAAGTTCAAACTTGTAAAAGTTCAATCGGACTGAATGGAGATATTCATACGGTGCGGAAAGGGAAGATTTCCCATTTCCGCAATGTAGTACGATCTGGGAGTTGGTATATTTAAGTAAGGGGTGTGGAGGGTGTAGCCCCCCTCTGGTATAGATGTTTAATTTTGTTTTGTTTTTACTTCAGTGTTCAAACTTTTACGAGTTCGAAAATATGGTCTCTGCCATATGTGGTTCGACTTGTAAAAGTTCAATCTACTGAAGTAGATCCATTGTGGTGCATATCTAACCGTGAAGTGATCTTTGTTAAAAGCAATAGTAATAACTGTATGACACTACATTAACATATAACACACTCAGGTGAAGCACCAACGTACAGTAAATTACCTGTAGTAGATTTAATTGCACATACAGCATATGTACCCTGCCGTGTGAGAAATGTTGTTATCCTCCTCCTGTAGGTTACAAACTCCATTGAGTGGACATTGGCAAACTTAACATCACTGATGCTAATTCAATTAAGTCTTGACAAAGAATGACAAACGACAACACATATTTCATGACATTCATTACTTAAAGCTGTCTTTGCTAAATGGCATGCAGCTACTACATCATTATACTGGTCATGCTCACAAGGAATTAGAGCAGACACTACCATAACGGCAAATAAACAACAAAAACACAAAAAGTCTCATAGCACAGGCCTACTCACACTTTCTGATGGTCTTGCAGCATGGCAAAAGGTAACAAATGTTGTTTAAGCCCTCATGTCCCATAAAGTTGTTCAGTGGGAACAAGTGAATTACAGTAATGCATAAATGTTTTGGAAGAAGACATGCAATATAAAGCATTTTTATTTTTAAAATAAGTAATGACTCTGAGCAATCACTGGTAAACATTTGCATCTTGCTAGACTCCGTAACATACCAAGACAGATATCAGAGAGCTGTGTATCAACCACTGACATCATAGCAATAGGCACACCAGTTCTGTCATAAAGAACACACTTTAAGGGCACACATCAGTATCCTGTTGGAATGGATATAGCTCCCCTAATACGGATTGTGAGCCTGAAAACATATAGCATTTTTACTGTGTGCCACATCTGCATTTCTTGCTGAAGCCACTGCTATTTGTAACAAGTGTCTGACAGATGTTGACAGATTCAACCCCCTGCCAACCATGCTACACACTCTACAGAGCTGTCCATTTACCGTGAGTGCAGCAGGAGATCGTAATGAAGGATGTCCCAAATAGCACAAATCAAGGTGTAAAGTAAGAAAGGGCTTTTGAGGAATTTTCCAATACAAACTCGTCTCACTGATGAAAATGAGATAGCTATGTTATTCTTAACACAACGTGAACAGTTCAGTATCAATGTTGTGTGGTCAAGCCCCTGATTTCTGTCCATATATAGTTCAAGATTCAGATCACAGTCTAGATGTGTAAGTATGCTCTACAAGGCTATGTTTACTGCATGGGGAACAGGACCATTATGACTTCAAAAACTGCAGAAAACTTACTTAATTGCCAACATATGCTCTGTGTGTCAAAATGCGCTTGTCCAGGACAAAAATGGTTGGAAGTAAGTTGATGCAGTTTCATATGTGTCACATCAATAGACTGGTGTAATGATGTCCTTTGCTGAATTGAACAGTGGACTGTGTAAGTCCACATGCTCACAAAATGTGTATTAATCACATGGGCCACAGAAAATGTTTTAACACAATTGTGATTCATAACTTAGTGAGTGGTGGCACTTCTTCCATTGTAATTGTATACATGACAGCTGTGGTGGATATCATTCATGCATAGCACTTCACTGACACATGGTGGTACTGTTCAGACACTGCAGGGTTTGAATACCTACCTGTGTGACCACATAAGATACAAGATATTGTGTAGACAGAATGTGCCACTGGAGAAGTCTTACTCAGATTATGAGATACCATGTATTTTAAGGCATCACATCATTTTATTGCTGCAAAGCCTATGTGTTGGTAATTTGGTTAAACTCATGGTGCGATCTGTCTCCTTATGACAAAATATTGCAAGGTGCTAGGAGTGCCCAAACACAAATCTTGCATAATGCATTTATCACTGTGATGGTTGAAGCAGAATCATGCGCAATGTCTACATTACCACAGTTTCAAACTCATGGCTTACTAAGGAAAAAAAGCTACAGAACACTATATCATTTCCTCATGTCACAGAAGACGCCTTACTCCTAGGTTTAGAAAGAGCACATTTCAACAAATTGCATCAGCAGTGTTCAGAAAAGGAGTAGTCTGCACTAAAATGTACAAAGTATTGAAAAATGAATCACCCTATACATATAGATGTCGCATCAGATAGTTTGGTGACATTGTTACTACATGTACATACACACTAAAGTTTGAGGAGTTATGCCTGGTTTTGAAAAGACCACCTTTCTAAGATCATTAGCTAGAGAGCATTAAATCAGTTAGAAGCACAACACAAGACATTGTTTTATAATTGTGACAATGAGCATATGAATGGATGACATCACCAGGGTGATTTGTCTGCTAAAATGGAATAAAAGTGCTGGGAAAAGCCTACTAAATTGGTAAGGATTTATATCATATCTCTATTTGAAACTATTTCTACACATCATGAGAGAGACAGAAGCACACAGTCATAGTTATTCCTCATTACTGGATTTGAACCACCTATCTATTGAGTTACACAGTGTAGAAAACATAGCATCAGCAAGAAGCACCAGAGGACAAGTTGGATCTCAGTAATAAGAAAATGATGATGACACCATTGTGCTGCACAGAATGTGTATTGGATAAAAAATTCAGACTGATGAGGGAGTAGTCTCACTGTATAAATATATCTTGTAAGTGGAAGCCTACCCAACAAAATGTTCTGATGCAACAAATTTGAAATAACAAACACATACATACATTTACAATTATGAAATGCTGGTTCTGAATCTCCTACCTATTTAATTGCACATTCTAGAGAACATGGTACCAAATCCAATAGACACAGAAGTCTGGCTTACAAGAGGAGAGAGAGTGCACTTCTGACAGGGTGACCTCATCAATGTGTTGCAAAAAAGGTGGGTGGGGCAAAAGTGGCATTAGGTGAGGGTGGAGTCCTCTTCCCTGAGTAAATCTTTCATCTGAATTGAAGCAAATATAGCATTTCTGTTAAATGAAGTTTTATGTAACTGACACTTCAGACACATACACAAGAGCATGCACACACACACACAGACACACACACACACACACACACACACACACACACACACACACACACACACACACACACGCGTGCAGTCAAGTTAAGAATTCCCAGATTCAAACCTCCTACCTATCTAGATACACAATCCAGAGAAAACAGTATGAATCACAAGCATCACAGGACAAGTCTGACTTCTTGAGGAAGAAAGTGCACTTTTGACAGGGTGACCTCATCCATTATGTTGCACAGAAGATGTTTGTGATAAAAGTATGATTAAATCAGGGTGGAGTCTTCTCCCAGTATAAATGTTTACCAGTTGATGAAGTTCTGTGTAAGTGACACTTTAGACACACATACACAAGCAAATTCAGCATTTTTGGATTTGAACCTCTTGCCTATCTAGTTACACAGTCTAGATAACAGGATTACAAGTGCCACAAGAGAAGTCATACTTTTAAGGGGAGGGAGAGTGCACTTTTGACAGGGGTGACCTCATCAGTGTGAAACAGCAAAGATGTCTGTAAAAGTGGGATATAGTTCAGAGATAGCTGTTTACAAAGTTAGTTTTCTCTTGGGTGGAAGTCGATACAGCACATCTGTTGTTGAAGCTTTACTTGCCTGACATTTGAACCACACACACACACACACACACACACACACACACACACACACACACACACGTTAGAAAAAAATGCTATTGACTGATATAAATCTCTTGTTACTGGCCCTGTTGATTGTATACTTTACTAAATTAATTGTTTGGCACTGACGCACACTCATGTCTTGGGTGTCAGGCTTACCATCCTGTTTAGAAGCATTTCCCAATTAGTGTGCTTTCAAAGTATCTACTGAGTTTAGTTCAATCCTTAAAACTTTTTGCAGTGTATGGAGGTGTTATCCCTGTAAGTGATTATATTAATGTATCACTGACTATTTGTTCTGTTCTCACCTATTTCAACTATAACCACTCACACCCTTCCCACTGTAGTGTGAATGATTTTCTACTTTCATCTACTTTTGTGTTAGACTCAGCAGTTCCTCTGACCCACTGGAGTATTCACAGTTCCAACATTTCTTCTTCCTTTTCAGACTGGACAAGCATCATTGGCAGATATTTTCCTAAGGGACTCTTGACTTTCATTATATCCCAGTTGATTTCTTCAATAAGTTACAATCCATTTTATGTCCGCTTTCACATAAGTACAGTTTGACTGTTTCAATGATGTCTGTGTGTTGTATGATGAAAGTGTTCGACAAAATAGTCTTCCACTGCAGTTTGCACATAAAGGAAAGGTGTTTGATTTAGTTGCATTTTAGTGCTTTTTCCAGGAAGGTTGCTGTTGGATTGATACAGCAGTGTTTTTATATCATTGTATTTTAATATAAATGTCCTATACACACACCTTTCTCTATGTATTTATCTGTTTATTTATTCATCTCAATCTATATGTAATCAAGATGGCAGAACTTTCATAGTGTGTAAAATTCAATATTTTATTGATTGCAGTTTGACATAAAACATTTCTGGCTTTCTTCTGCATGAAGTTATTGCTAATATTTTAGTCCCCTTGCCATAATCATTTTTAGGAAGGCTTCAAGGAATCAGTCTTATATTTATATCTGTACTCCTCTCTCTCTCTCTCTATATATATATATATATTATTATAATGCCCCATTATAGCGTTTGAGTTCTTAAATGACCTATTATTACTGTACGTATAATTAAATGAATTACAAATTGATTGGGTGGTAGTGGTTCTTGGGTGAAAATTGCTGATTAGTTTCAGATAAGAGGGTGATCATTAAGGGTGTTGACAAGGTTCAGTATTGGGTTTGATACTGTTTGTAATCCTTATGATTAGCTTTCTTTCTTTCTTATGATAAATTTTGTTGACAAAATATGCTGATGATGTTAATTGCCTCAGAGTCATCTGATCAGTTTTCTCTGCAAGCATATTCCAATACTTTATTTAAATGGGTCATAGGGAATGAAATAACATTTCATGCTAAGAAGACTCGTATTATGAATTTGATGCTGAAAACCCAGTTACCCCCATTTATTAGATAATACTTATATCGGAAAGGTTAATGCTATTAGGGATTTGGGTGTGAAGAGATTTAGGTTTTAATCAATACCTGATGGATATAATTAGAACATGTTATTTTGAAATAGGCATCATTTTCAGAAGTATTGCTGGTAGATGCAGGATTGTTTTGCTTCCCAGTTATAAGACTACAGTGAGACCAATTATTGGATATTGTGGGTATTTTTGTATATATAATAAGATGCAGGTAAAAAAAACTGGAGAAGCTTCAAACACACTTTTCCAGGAGAATACAAGGCATGGCAGGAGTGAACAACGGTAAGCGTCTTGAGGTATGTAGACAGTAAAATATAGCTTACTAAGAGTAGACCTTATTACCATGTATAAGTATTTTAAAGATTATAAATTTGGGAATTGCTCGAGATGAATATGAGAAATAAGTATATGTTGAATAGTATATTAACTAAAACATCTACAAGGAATAACTGTTTCTACGGGACAGCAAGTGTATGCTGGAATAAAATTGCTTTAGGAGTGTGGAACTCAGAAACTATTGGCTCTTTTAAATTGAATTTGGATTTATGGTTGAGGGGTTTTAACCCATTTTTATGGTGGCAAGCTCTTTGATGGACTTAGGATTTGGGCTTTGTGCGATATATAATATGTGTGTGTGTGTTTATATATAGGTGTGTGTGTGTGTGTGTGTGTGTGTGTGTGTGTGTGTGTGTGTGTGTGTGTGTGTGTGTGTGTGTATATGTATATATGTGTGTGTGTATATATATATATATATATATATATATATATATATATAAAATGCGTGTGTGTGTATATATATATATATATATATATGTGTGTGTGTGTGTATATATATGTATATGATATATATAAAATGCGTGTGTGTATATGTGTGTGTGTGTGTGTGTATGTATATATATATATATATATATATATGTATATATATATATATATATATATATATATGTATGTATATATAAAGTGTATATGTGTGTGTGTGTGTGTGTGTGTGTGTGTGTGTGTGTGTGTGTATGTATATATATATATATATATATATATATATATATATATTTATATATTTATTTTTATATATATTTATATATATATATTTATCTCTACCCTTAGCAACAGACTTCTTTTTTGAGTTATGATAATAACCACTCTCCTACCCTTTCCCATCACAGCATTTCACACAGAGTCAAAACTTGAAATCCACTGGAGTCTGGTTTTGATCATGAATTAGCTTTCATATACTGTAGCAATATTTAATAATCAGATGGCTTACATTTAGGAATATAGTCACAGTTTCTGTACTGACTTAAGACCATGTGAACAAATTGCATTCCATTGTACACAATTTTTGAATCTCAGGCAAACCAAAATTACCTTTAGTAGTTCATCATGGAGAGTACAGTTTTCATGGAAGAAGTGGTGCCATCTCACTGTCATCTGTTTTATTATATACTATATTCAAATAACAACATGCAGTACTAGATGTTTATAATGTTATCTGACATTATTCCTAGCACATTGCTCAACAGCCAAATACACTTTGACTTTTTACTTAGAAAAGGAGTCAATAGCCCCAGTATGAATAAAAATGCAAACTATTTATATACTACTCTTCCAGCTACTGTCATTGAATATGAACTGTTTAAATCCTTTCTTATTAAAACATTTGTTGCAATTTATATGGCATTTTATTTTGAAAATAGAAACCTACATCTTGCTTGTTACTGTTATGTACAACTTGATCAGATGAAGCTCTGACAAGGGTGAAAGCGCTTGTTTCGTGTTTTGACTTAACAAACCATGGTTTAAACAAGTTACACAAAACTGAATCCTATTTTCTAACCTTTAGTAAAAATTCCAAGTTATCTTTGACATGGATCTTACATAAGAAGTTGGGACAGTGATCTGTTTTAATAGATCATATGCGGATATCATGAGTAATCATTTCTATGCAGTGAGATTCCCCTTCTTTTTTTTTGCTTTGTTCTTCCTTAAGAAAAGTGTGCACTAGCTTTAAGCTTAGGCAACAACATTCCCTTGGTACTAAGTTCCACTGTCTGTATATTCGTATTTATATACATTTGTGTATATGTATGTATATAAATAAATCTCTCTCTCTCTCTCTCTCTATATATATATATATATATATATATATATATATATATATAGGTCTACTTGAGATTACTGAAATCTCAGTAGACAGACATTCAGAACACTGAGCCGAAAAACACGAAGTTTCACATCAGCGAAACTTCACATTACTGATCTTCGAATGCCTGACACTCCAAGCTGAGAGGAACAGGAGATCCTCTCATGTGTACATTGTAGTACGATTTCGGAGTTGGTATCCTTAAGTAGCAGGGGGTTTGGAGGGTGCAGGGGGCATAAACCCCTGCAAAAACATTAAAACGAAAGGTTGCTGTCATTAGACAACTCACTGAATATAGTACTGCTTTTGGCATGTATCAGCTTGGAGTGTCTGGCATTCGGAGGTCGGTAATGTGAAGTTTCACTGATATGACTCTTCTTGCTTTTCGGCATGGTGTACTGAATGTCAGTCTGGTGAGATTTTGGTAATCTCAAGTAGACCCATAGATACATGTGTGTATATGTGTGTGTGTATATGTATGTATGTATGTGTATATATATATATATCTATATATATATATATATATATATATATATATATATATATATATATATATGTATATATATATATATGTATATATATATATGTGTATCCTGGCGTTAGTATATATAGTTAGAGGGAGATTTGGGGAGCATAGTTAGAGGGAGATGTGGGGAGCATAGCTGACAAAGCGAACAATATAAAATGGAAAATACGTGGGGGCTACGCCCCGGCCCCGACAACCCCCAATGTGGGGGGGCTGTACTCCCCCAACCTAGATATATATATATATATATATATATATATATATATATATATATATATATATATATATATATATATATTAACTCCAGGATTGCACTACAGTGGGGAAAGGGGCATATACATTTTATTTGCCCAACCGTACTTGCATTCAGTGCAATGTGATTTAGTAAAGAGTTTTCGGGGATTTCAGCTTTCTGTGACTTGGTGTGAGTGGTTTGAAATTCAGAGAAATTAGTTTTCAGTGAAATGAAAGTAGACTTGTGTGTGTGTGTGTGTGTGTGTGTGTGTGTGTGTGTGTGTGTGTGTGTGTGTGTACATATCACCTTACTCAGTGATCCGAAGGACACTAAATAAACTGTTAGTGAACAACGTGTGTGTAGTGTTTATTAATCTTTAGTTACAGCATCCTTCTGATTATTAATGTGATATTGCTGTAAATCATTTATCTGTATTACTAAGAGGACGAGCAGTATTTCCTTCAAATAACCATGTGAAAAACACTGTTTATTTAGCCTCGGCTACATTTTCTTTTGCTGATACAGCAAGTAATGAACGTGGAAGAGGAATGTATTTTTCCAAAGCACATATATTTAGTACAGCTGACTTGGATACAGCTTGCACAATACCATTCAAAAAAAAATATGTATTAGCTGGGACAGCCTATTATGTGAACTCTGCTAGTAATATGTCAACACAGCAGGTTACTGTAGTTTAGCCACAGGAAGATTATGCTTAGGCTTGCATTTCACGGATAGGATTTTGTAGCTGATTGCTAAAAAAGTTGTGTTCTGTAATAGTCATCAGATGTCTGCAATGTTTAAAAAAGTAAGTGTCCAAGACTGCAGCTTATTTTACATTAGTTAGAGTGGGATAAATGGA
>NC_056746.1:1320315362-1320375362 GCF_019279795.1 Protopterus annectens | reverse complement strand
TACTGTGGTTTATACGCCTTGCGTAATTGTGAACAGGATCAAAAAAGAATAACGGGTATTTTGTTTTTTGTAATAAACAGATACGGCAAAAAATGTAATTTTAAAGTTGTATAATGTAATGAACAGATGGATTGAGATGAATATATTTGTTAGTGTAATGGGAATGTAGAAAAAGCAAGAAAATAGAGAGGAAGATGCCAGATTCTTACATTTAGGAGTTTAATATGCTGTAGCTGCATTGATATAATATTTGGAAAAGAGAGTTTCATATCATTGGGTATCTTCACTACTTGAAAGGCATCTATTGTAATGTGAACTCTGGAAATTTTCAAAGTTGTATTATGAAATATTTCCGATTCAAACCACACATTGTTGAGTTTTTAGTCAGTGCAAGTTAATTAATTACAGATATCTGTTTGACTTTCCAAATTAAGAACTCTAAACAAAAAGTTGTGTCTTTAGTTCAGCACATTTTTCTATCACATGCACTACTTTGCAATTGAGGCTTTAATCTTATACAACTGCTGAAAGTACATTATTCCTTTCGTGAGGCTTCAGCACATTGTGACTTACATGCCTTGCTTACATCCCAGGCATGTAAAATAAGCCAAGCATTTGTAATTCTCATTAAAGCAGAGCAAGCAATTCCCAGCCTCTTCTGCAAGCATAATTTTAAAAGCAATAGTCATAACATGGATGTCAAATCTTGTAAGGAAGAGTAACTTTTTCTGATGTCATAGTTATACTGACATAAAATGTGATCTGTTTAGTGCAAGTTACTTGAATATTGGCCTGATTTTTTTCCCCTTGTATTCTTTCCTTCTGAGCAGCTGATCCAATTCTGTAGTATCAACTAGGGTTGTAGAGCCCAACGGCTTATCTTTTTATTTCACAGCATATTGTGCTGTTAATCCAAACCTTCTTTTCCCATTGGAACTACTGTTCATGAGACCTTAGCCTCTCTCTGGGAAGTTATTTGATTGCAGAAGTAAGAAAAAGGATTAATGTGGTGGGATTTTGATAAGCTCAGGTTTTCTGTATGATACAGACTTTTTTCCCCTGCCAGCTTGACAGTTGCTTCATAACACAAGGATCTGCAAAGTGCTGATACAGGGTATACTGAGATAATTACAATCTTTTTCTACTAAAAATCGTATCTAGTGCTGTCTTTGTAATATAAAAACATGTTAACTTTCTTATTTGAAGTATTAGAGGCACTTGTTTTTGTAAAACATAAATAATTCAGTACAAAACTAGTTTACATCCAAAACCTGATGTTGGGTATCTTTCTCTCGCTGTCTATCTGTCTTTCTATATGCATATGAAGGGGTTCATAGGTATATAAAAAAAAAAACTCCAAACCTGAGCTATAAATCCAGATCGACTTAATCAAAGAATGCAAAGAAACCAAAGTAATCAGGAACCACAAGGCGTATAAAGCAACTTTCATAGGTATATACCAGGCTAAGAACCATCATGGCCTTTATAATCCTAGCTGTGAAACCCAACTGCATGAGTCTGTTTGTAGGTATATGTTGGTTTGGAGATTGCTTAGGGTTTTGTTTGAGGGGGGTTTGTTTGCTAGGGAATATTTTCTCTCAGCCTTTGTCTATCAGAAACATGGGGGCCAGCCGGGGGGGGGGGGGGGTGAATTTTCAATTTCCCATCCAATGGTCAAGGTTATATTTGACTAGGGTTAATTATGGACTCTGCTTCACATGGATGGGGAGCCTATTCCATAGTGGGGGGATCCCTTGATGCTCTTATCTGTCTCATCGGCATGTTCTGTTCATGTTGCAAGCAAAGTTTAAATCCTTGGATCTAGTGTTTCTGGTGCTATTCATTTTGGGAATGTAAAAAAGATCCATCACAGCTGGATCTAAGCATACCTTATATGCCAAGAATAGATTATCTCTCAACCTGTGGGAGACTGCATATAGAGAGAGGATTTTAAGGCAATCTGTATAGAACAATGTGTTATTACCCTGGATTCTTTTGGTGAGGAACCTCTGTGGGCATTACAACAATTGCATATACATGTTAAAGTACATGCCGAAAAGGGTATTGTATTTTACTCTGCCCTTATTAGATCCATCATGAAGTTATACTATAACTTCCTTTGACCTGGATATCATACCCTTACTTATAGGTTGTGTGACACAGATTGACTTTCTTACTCCCATGACTGCTTGTTGGTCAAAGGCCAGATTAGTGTGCATGCATGTTCTCCATTCCCTAACTACTGGGTCAACTCTTTGGTGGAGTAATTAACCTGGGTGGACTTTTTCTCAAAATCATATCTAGTAGGGTTGGTAGTAAAATGACCACAGTTTATTCCATTGCATTTTGATGTCTGCATTTGTATACTGATGTTTTATCTCTTAAAAGACTACCCATAATTATAATGCAGACATTGTAAGTACATTACTACAAGATAGGTCACGTTTCTATCTTTTTTTTTTTTTTTTTTTGGATTTTTAACTATAGTCTGACACAACTTGCAGGCTTATCCTCTTACCTGTTATAATTAAATTCGGTTTTCTCCTAATTTTAAGTTAAAACATTTATGCAAACAAATATCTACTTTGTGCAATGGCTTCATTATTTGATATTAAATTATGTGTAACTGCACATAACCCTGAAAATAAAGTCTTCAGTAAAGTCAATACAGCACTGAAACAGAATGCCTTTTTTATCTATTAATGTGCAATGCATCCTCAAATAAAACTGGGGTCAGACAGAGTATGAGAAGATTTGTTATTGTTGTGAATATTTATTATTTTACACATGTTCACTGTTTGCAGTTCTTCTGGAATTAGTAAGATCATGCAAATGCTGTAAACATTATTATTAAAAACAGTAAGAATTGTGGTTCACAAAGTAAAATGTCATTTAACTAATTTCTTATGAAACTGCATGGAATTACCAGCATTATTTGAAGAAGCTTATTCTGCTTAGATTTCTTAGAATAAGCAGTTCAGTAAAGCTGCTGTACAGGGTTATTGTATAAATCATATGCAGAGCCATACCCGGTTATAAACATGTAGAAAATTTTTAATTTGGTCACGGCATAATATTAATAAGACCAATGTGCTACCACTAAATTCATTTTACTGACCGCGTGAAACAAGTCGATATCCTGGATGGCTGCAGGCAGAAAATAAGAAATGTGTACAGATGCTTCAGTATAGCATTTATCATAGCTGCAGCTATGTTTTGTTTGAGCACGTAAGTAACTGGTTTATAAATGTAATTTGTGTGGCCAATCTGACCTGTTAAATGGCAGTCTAAGTATTTTATTACTGTACTATTAAACATATTCTGGCTTAGTTTTGCATACGATTGTTAGCACTGTATGTGATGTGAACTACCAAAAGGATTTATCACTAAAACACAATATCAAATTATAAACTGTTGTTTAAAATGTCTGAACATGATACTCTGCCTGTCTCGATGACAGCATTATCAGTCAATATAGCATCTAATGGTAGCTACCATTTGTAATTGTAAGACTTCATAGCACATTATCAGGGTGCTGCCTACACTCTTAAAAGAATAGCAAAACCTGAAAGCGGGCAATAAAAATTTAAGAAACCCAAAGCAACAGTACATAAAGAGATCTTTATTTCCCCCTCTTAAGCGTGGATGCAATTCTGTTTAAAAAGCAAACAAAAAAGTATTGTGATGTAAAAACTCTGAGTAATACAGTATTTAACTGCTGCTTTACCCAACAAATATATAATCACTTTACAGTAGCTTCCTCCAGAGATGTTTTATTTATTTATTTTATTTATTTATTTGGAGTAGCTTCCTCCAGAGATGTAGCCACCAAGTTACAAAACAGCATTCATTGAGATCAAAATATACTTTAAACTGTGTTTACTTCATAAGTCAGACTTCATGCCTGTTGGTAAACTGACTGATATGTCTCCAATGTAGCAATTTCAATTTGAAACCGTCAAGCATGGTGATTTTGTAATTGGTGCACCCAATAATGGTGAGTTTGGTGAGTCTCATGACACTATTGCCAACCTGTGCCTTATTGTCTCCATTTGTCAGCTAAGCATGCATATTTAGTGAAAAGTTTGAAATGCCTAAAAATCTAAGAAACCATAGAAGTAGCTGGGTCTGATGGTGGAAAATGTTGAAAAGGTTTTGAAATGGCATAACTATAGAGAGTAGTTGTACAGTGGCATAGCTGGGATTTGTTTAACTGGTTGTCTGGCTTTTACCATATCAGGGGGTACACATTTAATCCAAATTATGCTTTTCCCCAGAATAATGTATGACTGCAAACATCGCCTTTGGGTCACACAGATGTTAACTGGCTAATTTAAACTACAGAGCTTGTTTGATAAGGCTGCATGTAATGGTAAGGGATATCCGATTTTGAAAGCAAGATTTCATCTGCCAAGAAACTGGGGAGGTTGGGGCATGGCTGGTTTAACTACTACTTCTGTATTTTTTCAGTAGACCCATCAACATCAAATAGAATTTCATTCTTACTATGGGGTAAGATTCAGGTGAATGAAACTTCACTCCACCTGGCTGTGGAGTAAAAAAAGATAGCAATTAGTCTGTACGAGGATGTGTGGAGAACTGGAATTTGGAATAACCTAGCATTTAAAGTTGAAGGGTGAACTTTTTTTTTGAGAAAGTGTCAGGAGAAGGATGTAATATCAGATGGGGATTTAATACAAGAGTTAGTGACATTATCAGGTTTTAGGAATGGGCTGCTTTTAGAGAGAAATCTAGCCTGCCCATAAAAATGCGGATGCAGTATGAGCAAATGAAACAGATGGTGAAACAGTGGTTAGAAAATGGAGGTTTGGAGGGCCGTTTGAAAGGAGAGGGCAGGGATGAAGGATCGAATATAAGCCAGAAAGAGGGTAAGGGAAAGATGTTATTGAAATAGATAAACATAAAATAAGATGCGAAAGAATGGAGAAAATGAAATTTTCTAGGACAGAAAAGACTATTTTTAAAATTAGGAATAAGTCAAAGATTCTTCCTGTGATATGGGACCACTATATGTGGTGGTTGCACACATCGTATAGGACTCCACTGCACTTCTCACATCAAAGGGGACCAAATGAGGCATCATTTTGGAGATGCGAGATGGGAATACAGAGTAATCTTTCATTGTTCAGTGGATATCTTTAAGGAGCAGGAAACTTTTTTCAAAAGGAAAGTGTCTAGGAGGTGGGGATTTTGTGGTCAAGAAATAAGTCAAGTTATGATACTTTTTCATAGGTAGGTACTAGGCTACTGGTGCTAGGGGCTAAAAGGTATCCTGGCTTTCGCCACCCAAGAAAAATATTTTCCTGTGCCTCTGTCGAGCAGAGACACAGAAGTGTTCCCACAGGGTGAATTTCCTATCTCCTATCCAGTCATCAAAATTTTTCTTGAAATGCTAATGACGAGCTTTGATATAGATAGGTAGTTTGTTCCAGAGTAGGGGAAGTCTCTGGGACAGGAATCTATCCCTCCAGCATGTTCTATTTATTGTGGTGACAAGGTTTAGGTCCTTAAGAGTGTGTAGCTTGGAGGGATTGGGATTTCTTTGAGTGGGGCATGTCCAACAGCTCTGGGATTGACATAGCTTTGCATGTTAAGCAGAGATCACCTCTAAGTAGGCGATATGCGACTGAGTAAAGCTGGAGTTTTTTGACACTGTCTGCGTAGGGCATCTGTTTGAAGCCACTAATCCTCTTTGTGAGGTATTTCTGTGGCCTTTCCAGTTGTTGATGTCTTGTGAGGTACATACCAAAAGGGGGTGTTGTACGCTATAATGGGTCTAATGAGTTAAGGGTAGAGGGGAACAATGACCTCTTTTTTTCCTGGATGAGAGAAGCCTTTTGTGATGAGGTGTGCCACGTAGAAGGATTTCCTGACTACTGTGGCAATGTGATTGTCAAAGGAGAGACTACAGTCCACCTGTCTCCCAAGGTCTCTTGTCACACTTTCAGTGTTAAGTAGACTACAGTCTATGTGGTAGTTCATTGGTACAGAGTTTTTACCAAAAGGGATGACAATGCACTTTTTGGCATTGAGCTTGAGGCCATGGCTTTGACACCAGGCATCTGTCTCAGTGAGGCCCTTTTGTAGGATGTCCGCATCGTTAGGAGTTTTGATTATGACTCCTAGTTTGCAGTCGTCTGCAAACTTTGTTAGCCAAAGACCTTCTGTGTTAGCCTGTACTTCGGAGAAGTAGATACCAAACAGGATAGGACCCAGGACTGAACCCTGTGGTACTCCACTTGTCCCTGGTCTGAAGTTGGATTTGGAGTTTGCTGCTTTCACCGTGTGGGTTCTGTCAGTGAGCCAGTTGGCAACCCATCTTGTGACATAGGGATTTATACCTAGTTTAGTGAGTTTATCTATAATTCCAGAGTGGGGGGTGGTGTTGAAAGCCTTGGTGAGATCTAGATAGCCTGTGTGAATCACCTTACCCTCATCTATGGCTTTGTTGACTGCTTCAAAGAAGTCTATCAGGTTTAGGAGACATGATCTGCCTTTTACAAACCCAAGCTGGGTGGGATCCAGAGTTTGGAGATTACCAGTGTCACTGTTTATAAGTTCCATGATGATACATTCCATAGCCTTGCAGACCAGGCTTGTCAGGCTAATGGGGCAGTAGTTCCCAGGGTCCATGGTGGCTGCCCCATTTGCGGAGTAGGATAACAGTCACTGTGTGCCATTCAGTGGGCACAAAGCCTGAGATGAAGCTATGTTTGAATATGGTACTTAGGTGGGGTGCCAATTCATTCTGTAGTTCATGTAGAACGCAGTCAGGTCCCTGGATACTTTGTTCTTGGCTTTGGAGAGTGTGCGTTTTACCTGTGCAGCCATGATTACAGGAACTTTGCATTCTTCAGGTATAGAGATGGGCCCTTTAAGGGATGAGAGGGGGGTAAAGTTAGCACTGAACCTATCTGCCAGGATGTTGGCAATATCAGTTGGTTCTGTATATTTAGTGCCATTGTGCTGTAACTCAGTGCAGATCTGAGTGTTGCCGTTGAGCTTCTTGACATAGCTATAGAATGCTTTGTGGTTGTCTTTAGAATCAGTGGCGATTTTATTTTCATAACTAGCTTTGGAGTATTTTATGAGGGATCTCAGCTTCTTACTGAGGCTGACCAGGGAGTTCCTCCAATGATGGGATTTTACTCTTTTGTACAACAGTTTCTTCTGTTGTAGAGTTTGTTTATGGCAGGGGACCACCAGATTTGTTTCCTTTTTTTGGAGAATAGCATCTTGGTTCTGTTAGGGATTGCATAATCCATGTACTCGTGTAAGTGCTTATAAAGTGGATTTGTGTAGGATTCAGCAGTTTGTCTTCTATTGTCCATCAGCATGGGTGTCGTGAAGTTTGCCACTTCTGTCTTAAGAAGAGTGAAGTTGGCTTTGGAGAAATGTTGTACAGTGGTTTCCTTAATGGGGGTGTGGGCTGGATGTGGATGTATAGGGTGATTTAGCTTGTGGCCAGATTTGACCCACAAGGAGTTGACTTCTGGTGTGGGATACCGGTTGCCCATGTTGGTAATGACCAGGTCTAGGATATTGCTGCCCCTGGTGGGGCTGTGGATAAGCTGATCCAAGGTGTTGGAATTTATGAATTCCAGAAAACGTTGAGCACAACAGTTGGTACATGAATAGTTTTCCCAGTTAATGGTGGGGTAGTTTAAATCGCCCATTATTAGGGTGTTAGGTTGTACCCTAATAATTTCCAATGTAGCAAGAAATGAGGAGTGAGAATCCTGGGGCATGGTAGGGGATCTGTAGCAAGATAAAATTTGGATTGTGGTCTTGCCCAGAGTTAGTTGCACTTGGATAATCTTGGATGCGTTCTGCTGAGCAACTAGCCTGGAGATGTGGATATCCTTAATGAATATGGACAGGCTTCCACCTTTAGTGTTTAGGTCCAGGTAAGGTGGCCGAAAGGTGTGGTATGAATTATAGCCTGGTAATGCAGGGGTGCTCTCTGGAGCCCTGAGCCAGGTCTCTGTCACTGCACAGATGTCGATGTTCTCCATTTTAAGGAGTGCCTCGAGTGAGTGCATTTTGAGGTTTAGACTTCTAGCATTGAGTAGCATTACCCTCAGATTTTGCTTGCTTGCTTGTACCTGTCACGGTGGTGAATTTTTCATTTCAACCTTGCCTAAAAAGGCACTATAGGGGTGGCAAGAGCCTTAGCCAGTATCCAGAATCCCAAGGGCAGCAGATGCAGGCCATCTCTGGCAAAGCATCGTGGTTTGTCGATCATGTCATCCCAGGCAGACTGATACTGGATCCCCTTAGAATGACACAAGAAGCTTAGCCAATTGAAGTCATTCATTTTGTCCTTGTACTGTGGTATCATTCTGGGTGATGGCAGGATGCTACTCAGGGCTAGGGTCATACCTGCCTGGGCTACGAGATTGGACAGCTCCTCCATGTCTCTTTTCATATAGTCCAAGGTGGTACATTTCAGGTCATTCACACCAACATGGACAATGACAGAGTCATATTTGTACTTGCTGTGGAGTGGCCTGAGTGCATGCATTATGTGGTGGATCCTAGCACCCGACAGACAGCTGACAGTAATATTCTCCTTGTTTAGCCTGGTGAGTGGAACATCAGTGTGCCTGACTATAGAGTCACCTATGACTAGAGTGTTGGGTACGTTGTTATGCCTTATGGGCTGTAGTTGAGTGGCCCACTGAGTTTGTGGGTTGTGTGTCATTTGGGTTGTGTTGGGGGGGGTGGAGGTTGCTTGCATTTCTGCTTTGGAGGTCCCTGTTGCTTGGGCAGATTTTTATTGAGAGCCTCCGTGAATATAGGTGTGCGTTTTGTGTTTCTATATGTGTGTTTTGGTGGTGTAGGTTGTGAGGGACTATATGTGATGAGTGTGGTGTGGTGCAAGTGTTTACCTTCTCCTCTTGACTGTCTAGTCCAGTCTTGGGTGAAGAGAGTTTTACTTTCAGTTTGGCTATATAAGTGCATCTCTCACAGGTTGTAGTGTTGTGTGGTAGGAGGAGAGGGTTGTCTGTGTACAAGAGGCAATTGCTGCATTGCCCCAAGAAGTTTAATTGCTAGAGCATGGAAAGGGACCCTTACATGGAAATGCAACATTATAATGACCAAATATCAGGACATATTGCAGACTTTTAAATTCTCTAGAATCTAGTGAAAATAAAAGCAAAAGTTCACTGGACTTGGTTCAAGTTAGAAAGTTTTATAAATAAGGAAGTTGTTTGGCAGGAGAATGTTATGATAGTGGGATTTGCTATAGGGGAGGTAGTGTTTATAATAGATCAGTAATATGGCAGTGTTACAAAGGTTCAGTAATAAAGTAGTGTTACAATGGGTCAGTACTAGGGTAGTGTTATAATGGCTCGGTAAAAGGGTAGTGTTACAATGGGTCAGTAACAGGGTAATGTTACAACGGGTCAGTAATAGGGTAGTGTTACAATGGCTAGGTAATAGGGTAGTGTTATAATGGCTCATTAATAGGGTAGTGTCACAATGGGTCAGTAATAGGGTAGTGTTGCAATGGGTCAGTGATAGGGTAATGTTAGTGGTTCAGTAATAAGGTAGTGTTACAGTGGATCTGTAATAGGGTAGTGTTACAGTGGATCAGTAACAGGGCAGTGTTACAGTGGATCAGTAACAGGGCAGTGTTACAGTGGATCAGTAACAGGGCAATGTTACAGTGGATCAGTAACAGGGCAGTGTTAATAGTGGATCAGTAACAGGGCAGTGTTAATAGTGGATCAGTAACAGGGCAGTGTTAATAGTGGATCAGTAACAGGGCAGTGTTACAGTGGGATCAGTAACAGGGCAGTGTTACAGTGGATCAGTAACAGGGCAGTGTTACAGTGGATCAGTAACAGGGCTGTGTTACAGTGGATCAGTAACAGGGCAATGTTACAGTGGATCAGTAACAGGGCAGTGTTACAGTGGATCCGTAAAAGGGCAGTGTTACAGTGGGATCAGTAAAATGGCAGTGTTACAGTGGGATCAGTAACAGGGCAGTGTTACAGTGGGATCAGTAACAGGGCAGTGTTACAGTGGATCAGTAACAGGGCAGTGTTGCAGTGGATCAGTAACAGGGCAGTGTTACAGTGGATCAGTAACAGGGTAGTGTTCTAATGGATCATTAACAGGGTAGTGTTACAGTGGATCTGTAAAAGGGCAGTGTTACAGTGGGATAAGTAAAAGAGCAGAGTTACAGTGGAATCAGTAACAGGGCAGTGTTACAGTGGGATCAGTAACAGGGCAGTGTTACAGTGGATCAGTAACAGGGTAGTGTTCTAATGGATCATTAACAGGGTAGTGTTACAGTGGGATCAGTAAAAGGGCAGTGTTACAGTGGGATCAGTAACAGGGCAGTGTTACAGTGGGATCAGTAACAGGGCAGTGTTACAGTGGGATCAGTAACAGGACAGTGTTACAGTGGATCAGTAACAGGGCAGTGTTACAGTGGATCAGAAATAGGGTAGTGTTACAGTGGATCAGTAACAGGGTAGTGTTACAGTGGATCTGTAATAGGGCAGTGTTACAATGGTTCAGTAATAGGTAAGATCTGTAATAGGGTACTGTTACAATGGATCAGTAACAGGGCAGTGATCTAATGGATCATTAACAGGGCAGTGTTCTAATGGATCAATAACAGGGTAGTATTATAATGGATCAGTAATAGGGTAGTGTTATTAATGGATCAGTAATAGGGTAGTGTTACAGTGGATCAGTAATAGGGTAGTGTTACAATGGATCAGTAATAGGGTAGTGTTACAGTGGATCAGTAATAGGGTAGTTTTCTACTGGATCGGTAACAGGGTAGTGTTACAACTGATCGGTAGTAGGGTAGTGTTACAACTGATCAGTAATAGGGTAGTGTTATGGTGGATCTGTAATAGGGTAGTGTCACAGTTGATCAGTAACAGCATGATGTTATAATGGATCAGTAACAGGGTAACAGGGTAGTGTTCTAATGGATCAGTAAAAGGGTAATGTTCTAATGGATCAGTAACAGGGTAGTGTTCCAATGGATCAATAACAGGGTAGTGTCCCAAAGAATCAATAACAGGGAAGTGTTACAAAGGATCAATAACAGGGTAGTGTATCAATGGATCAGTAACAGGGTAGTGTCACAGTGGATCAGTAACAGGGTAGTGTCACAGTGGATCTGTAATACGGTAGTGTTACAGTGGATCAGTTATGGGGTACTGTTACAATGGATCAGTAACAGGGCAGTGTTACAGTGGAACTGTAATAGGGTAGTGTTACAGTGAATCAGTAATAGGGTAGTGTTACAATGGATCAGTAATAGGGTAGTGTTACAGAGGATCAGTAATAGGGTAGTGTTACAATTGATCAGTAATGGGGTAGTGTTACAATGGATCAGTAACAGGGTAGTATTCTAATGGATCAGTAACAGGGTAGTGTTGCAAATGATCAGTAGTAGGGTAGTGTTACAACCGATCAGTAGTAGGGTAGTGTTACGGTGGATCAGTAATAGGGTAGTGTCACAGTGGATCAGTAACAGCATAGTGTTATAATGGATCAGTAACAGGGCAATAGGGTAGTGTTCTAATGGATCATCAGTAACAGGGTAGTGTCCCAATGGATCAGTAACAGGGTAGTTTTTCAGTGGATCAGTAACAGGGTAGTGTTATAATGGATCAATAACAGGGTAGTGTTACAGTGGATCTGTAATACGGTAGTGTTACAGTGGATCAGTTATGGGGTACTGCTACAATGGATCAGTAACAGGGCAGTGTTACAGTGGAGCAGTAACAGGGCAGTGTTGCAGTGGATTTGTAATAGCGTAGTGTTACAGTGGATCTGTAGTAGGGTAGTGTTACAGTGGATCTGTAATAGGGTAGTGTTACAGTGGATCTGTAATAGGGTATTGTTACAGTGGATCTGTAACAGGGTAGTGTTAGTGGATCAGTAATAGGGTAGTGTTACAGTGGATTTGTAATAGGGTAGTGGTACAGTGGATCTGTAATAGGGTAGTGTTACAGTGGATCTGTAATAGGGTATTGTTACAGTGGATCGGTAATAGGGTATTGTTACAGTGGATCGGTAATAGGGTAGTGTTACAGTGGATCAGTAATAGGGTAGTGTTACAGTGGATCAGAAATAGGGTAGTTAGAGGATCTGTAACAGGGCAGTGTTACAGTGGATCTGTAACAGGGCAGTGTTACAGTGGATCTATAACAGGGCAGTGTTACAGTGGACCTGTAATAGTGATAGTTTGTTCCTTACCTATGTCTGCTGTACTGTATTAACTTGTGATGTTAAATATTCTTGTTGCTGTTTTAACAAATGAGTATCTTGTAGGAATGTTTATGAACATAAATTGGTATATTTTTACAAACTTTTTACTTATAAGCATAATTAAAAAAAAAAAAAAAAAAAAAAAACCCTGTTGCTGGTGGCAATGAATGCATAAAATAATCATCTGAAGGTAGCACAGACCCTGCTCTGAATCCCAAACAATGTAACTCGTTCCTCCCTCAAAAAGGAAAAATAAAATTAGTAGCACACACACGGCTCCAGATCTGCACATGTATATACACATGGAAGCATGCACACATGCATGTACATAAACTAGGAAATGCACACAAAGTGTCTCTCTCACACACAGCACACATGTGTGCACACACTCACAGATGCACTTAGACAGATACACACACACACACACACACACACACACACACACACACACACACACACACACCAGATGTGCGTGCATACAGCTTTCCAGAATTTGTATTACTTTATTATAATCTCCTGGGTGAAAAAAAAATTCTGCATACCAGTCTGCCTTAATGAGGTTGTGAGGGATGATAGCCTTCCCTCCAAGTTGTGAAGGTTTAAGATTAGCAATATTTGAGTAGCTGTGTAATGGATACGTCTCCCGAATTAGGGTAACATGCCATTACCCACTCTACTCCTCACTACCTACTGAATACTGTTTTTGATGTCATTCCTACAGTTCAGTTCATAACAGTGTGTTAGAACCTAACATGAGAACTCTGACATCCTACTTGTCATTTCTGTTCAGTTAGATATGACTGCTAGGCCTTAATGCTTCTGTTATTTGTGTAACAGATCTCATTTCTACTCATATGAATGAAATACAAAGAGACAAAATTAACTCTTAGCACATTTACTGAAGCATGAATGTTGCAGAGGTACAACACACAGAGATGGACTGGCAATCCTGTTCTGCTGTATAGGTATCTTATATGATTCAGGATTATTCCAAGTAGTTCTTAACTATTGATACCTATAAGAATAATTTTGTCATTTTCCGAGTGTTATTTCTGTTGACTGTCTAGTAGCAGTAGAGAGTAGACTAGCCATTCTAAGGAGTGTTACCTTAAGGATTCTGTGTATGGAGCATTAAATTGAAGAAAACCAGATAAATATACTCCTAGAGGTGATGTAAATTATAAATAAGCTTGCGGTTTGAGTTAACGTGGACAGATGTGGAAATTGTAAGAGAAAAATATTGTACTTTGGTATAAGATTGACAAAGGATTTCTATATGCTTAGAAAAAAAATATGAGCAATAATAAAGGTCTCAGTAAAGAGTACACGTGGAACATGAGGTTATATAATGGAGTGGTATACTTAAGTTCCAACCAAACATCTCTGCATCCTTGCATCCATTACTTTTTGAGTGGAGTTCAAAGTTAAATAAAATGTAACTGTGAGAGAAATATTACAACAGAACATTTAAAACAACATTTTCATTTATATGATTAGTAAATGTATTTTTAAATACGTAAGTGGTTTAATCATTGCACTGAATATTATGAATTTAGCAACATGATTAACTTGTACTGTAACAAAACTATTTTTTGTGTGTGTGTAGTCTAACTTTTAGGCGCTTTGAACTCGAATTGACACAAGGCAGCTAAAAAAAAAGCACTGCAAGACAGAAGCAGTAAACAGTGTGATTATTAAGGTAAATGCAAATGACTTAATGTACTACGTACAAAAAATGAAACTCACCGACATTTTTCCACATCAATCAGAGGATTTATTAATATTTGGATCTAGATCTTAAAGGACTGTGTGCTGTCCATCTCAGTGAATAACAAAGCACCTGCATCTAGTCTGTTTATTAAGTGGAATTCATTGATCTTCAGTTTTACTAGGGCTAGATACCAGAAGGGTTTTTGGCAAACATGGTCTTTGAAACTGAGACTTTTGATAGTGTGTATATGTATAGTCTAAAATATGTTGATTCTTAGACCTTTGACAGCTGATATATATATATATTCATTTAAATGCTGAATCAGAGACCTTTGACAGCAGATATATGTATATTCTATCAAATGCTGAGTCTGAGCCCTTTAACAGCTGGTATAGATATTGTCTATTAAATGCTGATTTGGAGACCTTTGACAGCAGATATATGTATATTCTATCAAATGCTGAGTCTGAGCCCTTTAACAGCTGGTATAGATATTGTCTAGTACATACTGATTCTGAGACCTTTAACAGAGGGTATATGTATTGTCTATTAAATGCCTATTCTGAGACCTTCAACAGCTGGTATATATATTGTCTATTAAATGTTGATTTGGAGACCTTTGACAGCGGGTATATGTATAATCTATTAAATGCTGATTCTGAGACCTTTGACAGCTGGCACATATGTTGTCTATTAAATGCTGATTCAGAGAACTTTGACATCCAATGTATGTATTGTCTATTAAATGCTGATTCGGAGACCTTTAACAGCTGAATATATATATATATATATAATTATATATATATATATAATGTACATATATGTATATGTGTGTGTGATATATATATATATATATATATATATATATATATATATATATATATATATATATATATATATATATATATATATATATATTCTATTAAATGCTGATTTGGAGACCTTTGACAGTGGGTAATATGTATAGTCTGTTAAATGTTGATTCTGAAACCTTTAACAGCTGGCATATATAGTCTATCAAATGCTGATTCAGAGAACTTTGACATCCAATGTATGTATCGTCTATCAAATGCTGATTTGGAGACCTTTGACAGCGGGTATATATATCTTCTTCTCATTCTTCATTTTTTATGGGTGGAGGATGATGAATGTATTCATTGTGTTAAATTGTCACTTCTGCATACCTTTAATAAATTCAAGTAGTAGTAAATTTACAGGAAGTCACTGAAGGAAAAATTAATCTTTCCTGAAGGTGCAGCACACTTAGAGTTGATTTATATTAAGTAATGCAGTGCAGAGGGCAAACGTAAATTGCCCTAAGATGGTGGTAGATGGGATTTTCGTCTACCTACATAAATGCTTAAGTACTGTAGTAGAGGGGGTAACACTCTACTGCCATAAGATGACTATATAATCAATTTTCCACTGCCAGCATATATGTAGTATTTGAATTCCCCTTTGAATTCAGATTTTCAAAATTGTTTAGCTCCTGGTGTGACATCCCCATTTTGGGCCAGTAATTAAAAAGCCTGAATCCTCACTACTGACACTGAATTGGGAAGTTCACTTGGAACAAAAATGGATACAATCAGTAATTACAGATGTAGCTGTATGCATCAAGCACAATTTCCCTTAACAGCACAAAGGGAATACACTCAGTCCTTTCTTTTGGATTTTGCTATCTGTCTCCCTCCAGGTCTGCAGTAAGACACTCCACTGGCACAGCTATTGAGTTGAGACCTCAGCCGAGTGGCCAACCCAAGTTCTCTGGCACACTCTCTGTGAAAACATTGCTTCATGCCCCCACTCCATGCACACATGCACACACACACATGCGCGCGCGCACACACACACACACAAACTTTGATACTTGATTTTCACACATACATGGGAAAGGCTGGCACAGATTAACTAGCTATACCCCCTTCTGTCCAGACTATAAGGTAGTTACACTGCCACCAGAAGCTCCAAAGCCAGCTACTCTAAGGCTTTTGCAAGGATACCCAACTATACTGATTTAAATTAATATTAATAAAAATGGTAATGTTGACCAAATGGCAAGGCTTTCAGGAGTGTCCACAATGTCACTGAATAAATATAAGTACTCTCAAAGGTTAAATTATTCTCTAAAGGACCAGCCAGAATGAAAAGTTTAAATATATTTAATAATAATTAATAAAATAACATGAAAATGTTAAATATCTGTTTACAATAAACATCAGAATTGCAATCACAAAAAATAAAATAGATGAATAGATTCAAACAGATGCAGAAAAACATTACTTAACTAATCTCACTATATTTTCCTGACCGATCTAAAAAAATTACTATTCTCTGGTCGCTTACTAGATGAAGTAGGTGAGGTGTCCTTCTTTGTCAGGTTCCAAAAACTGACTGCCTTCAGACTTCAGTCTTAGCTAGTATTAAAATATTAAAATATCAGTTTTAGTGGGGGTTACAGAAAGACATCACATACATCTGGTCTTCTGACTTCTGGTTACTGTGTTATAACCCTTGGCTAAAAGTTGTCAGGATTTAGCACTTGTGTCAATAATACACACACAAACAGAGCCTTGATATTTTCTTTTGCAGTTTGCAGTTCCTAGAAGACCTAAAACTATTTCAAACTTCCATGCTTCCAGAGTAGCAATTAGTTCACTGTAAAACCAATGCAGAAAGCTTCCTAATATAGACTCTTTGTCTCTGGCTGCATTGAGAACTGTAAGATACAGTCTTTATGGCGTAAGCCAGGTAATTTAATTTCAACCTATTTTCAAGGTAATTTAATTTCAACCTATTTTCAAGGTAATTTAATTTCAAACTATTTTCAAATGTAAGCGTATTGAGGTTAACCTCTTCTCTTCCAGTAAAATAATACATGTATATTTATTTTTCTGTCGAGCAGGGAACACTGTTGGTGCTTTTTTAACACAAACAGCTTTATGAATACATTTTTCAACATAAGCCTCTGTATAAATCAGTTTGATATACAAATGACATATAATTCTTTACAAAATTCCAGTTAGCTGTGCTGGCATATGTTAACACATCCACTGCCGCCTTCTCCTGGCATAGCTGGCAATACCACACATCGTCACACCTGGCATTATCAGTCATGGCATACAATAGTAAAACATAATTGAGCACTGCTTTTGAGATCAAGAGTATATGCTGTATGCCTACTAGAAGACAATAATAAATCATTTTAAATGACTAAAGGTTCAAGAGATACTGTTCTTTTGGAACCTAATTCAGTGAACTAATATTAATCAACTAAGATTCATAATACAAAGTATAATGATTTCATAAAGATTTCAGTAATAAGTAAAATAATTTTCTATGAGTCTAATTCATGGAAGAGAGTCCTCTGCTTTTTAAGAGCTGTCATATAAATTGACATAATATTTTTGTAAAGATTCAGATAATTTGAAGTGAGAAATAAGATCTGTAAAAATACATTACTTATATAAAATAATTAATTAAATTACTAGAACATGTGTCAGGATTTTATACACATCCACACAGCCTATACAAAGCGTGTTGATTCCATGACAACTTTGTGGGTAAAGTAAGACAAGCTTTGTGAACTTTGCTGCAGAGTGGGATCTCCACATTCAGATCTCACTTGTCCTTCTCTTAGAACAGACATTTTTTTTTAATTGAAAGAAGCTTATAGTTCAGTTTGTAATATTACCAGTGCTATGAGATGTATACCGAATAATATTAAAGTGGAATATAACTTTATAATAAGTGCATTAGCAAATAAATCATTGCATTATTTTCATTGCCTAAGCTGAA
Organism: Protopterus annectens; assembly: GCF_019279795.1. NCBI lineage: Eukaryota > Metazoa > Chordata > Ceratodontiformes > Protopteridae > Protopterus > Protopterus annectens. The sequence goes on along the minus strand of NC_056746.1, from coordinate 1,320,357,586 downwards.
ATCACCAAAATGACCTGCTCCCTGAATATGCCTTTTCATACTGTGTTCTTGTGGCAGTACTTAATATTTTATATTAATTTGATTAGAAGCTGTTACGATAAGACTTAAAATATCAACCTGGCATGTTTTATTACTTACAACAGGAGCCTGGCATGTTTTATTACTTGCAACAGGAGCCATCTGTCATTCTGTATCTTTGAGAATTAAATACACCATTTGCATTCTACTAAAAGTATCTAAAACTTTGATACTTGTAATTGTATTTAATTTACAATTAATTTTTATTAGTTAACTAAGGACATATAAGTTTGTGTTGACTAATTTTATACAGAATGCATGGTTTAAGTTTTAAATATCATCAGGATATTTTAATAAAGGCACCATATGTCATTAATACATTTTTTATATAACAGGTGTATGATGCACAGCTTCAAGAATATGCCATATAAGAAAGGTCACAAAATGCTGGAAATGGCACAAACTAAAAACCCTACAAACAAGGAAGGAGAAAAGCAAACCCAGGGTCCTCTCCATGTACTTTGTTGAGTGCTTTCACCCCACATAAAAGGACTTCATCAGAATGACAAAACCTAAGCATCTCATGTCTTAAATATGCCTCCTTCTAATTAAAATATTTAAAGAACCAAGGAAGGCTCTCCTTAAAGCACTATAACACAATATCATGCTTAAAACCATAATCCAAAACCATAAAAATGTATAAATATTATAGAATAATTTCCTACCATACAATCAAAACCATCCAAGATAAAAATTACAACATTTTACACCCAAAACAGACAAAAAATATATATATATAATAAAAATCATGATCTTCAGATATAAATATAAAACACTGGTTTTAAAGCACTATGTAAGTTTTTAGCCTCAAAACTGGGCTGATAAATACTTTTCCATTTAATCTGGGACATCGCGTTGGTCCTTTACTGCCATTGAAGTTCTTTTAGCTCTAAATATTTGTCTACCAGACCCCTATTTGCCCTTGTTTCACATGTTTTGTAATATGTTCTCTACCCTGGTTCACTAATTAAATATTTTAATTAGGAGAGGCATATTTAAGACGTGAGATGCTTAGGTTTTGTCATTCTGATGAAGTCTTTTTATGCCAGATGAAAGCACTCCGTAAAAGTGCATGGAGAGGACCCTGAGTTTGCTTTTCTTCCCTGTTTTTGGTTCATATAAGAAAGGTATACAAGTAGATAACACATTTTAAGACCATTCATATTGACCACGTGTAAACTGAGTGACAATTAGTCTTTTTTACTTTGAAATCCAGCACGTAGTAAAAATGGCATATTTCTGTCTAAAGCAATAAAAAAGAAATGTAAAATGATTAATTTTCAGAGAGAGAAATTGAAATATTTAAGCCTCACTCATTTCATGTGTAGTACTTGGTCAAAGAGTTCAGGATTTAAGGAGAGAAGTATTTCCCAAGGGTGTAATTGAGCATACCTCCTAAGATAAGAAACAGATTTTAGCAGCTTAATCTTATTGTAATTTTTACCTGATGCATGTACTCCAGTTTTAGTACTAATATATCATGTACTGCAATCATGGCAGTATATTGTTTTATGAATGCAAACACTCTATTACTGATAACCATAATTATGTTTCTGTGAAAACTTAGCATTTTTCGGTAATGAATTTCATTTGGAACAAATTAACGCAGTAAGGTAATATAGCTTTTGTTCTATTAAATCACAAATCTTATACAATTTACTTAGTATTGTTATTTTTTCTTCTGTACCAGTGGTGTCTCCCTGTTTTGTGTCATTTATAATAGCCATATACAATGTATGCCAGCAATGTAAATTCATATATTGTAGAAAACGTTTTTGCTGCTTGATCACAAATCTCTCATGGCTGTTTAGTTTTCTTCCTTTTTGGTTTGACCTACTATTTTGGTTCTGTGATGTATTTGTGGGCTATGTGTTTTTTTACAGGTGTATTTTGGTTCTGCAATGGATTTGTGTGCAATGTATTTTTACAGGCATATTTTGGTTCTGCGATGGATTTGTGAGCTATGTGCTTTTTATAGGCATTTGCATTGGTGCTTATTTTAGAAATGATTAGAGACAGTTTATGAACAAAGCATACCTCATGCACAGTGGCATGTCTTACATGGAGGAAGAACAGGATATCCTGTTTTTCGTTTGGTTTGTGACTTAGTGTTTCTGCCTGCCTCTCTTGTTTGTTACATGGAGGAAGAACATGAGGTGCTGAAAATATAAGCCTTGAAGAGCAACAAGAGTGTTGAGGCAAATATACTGCTCTCACAAGGAGTTGTACTCCATGATTTATTACCTTTAACTGCAACTAATTTATGAGGAGGTTCAGCTTTCTGTCTACCAGAAGTCAGTGATTCAAGTTCTGATCAAACTGATAAAGAAATCAAATAGAATACAACACAGATGAGGCACCAACTGGCACCAAGTTAAATGTTTCAACACAAAACGAAACAACAGGAATCAAGCAGTAATCAAGTAGTAAAGGATTTATTCTCTCTAGCGCCTCAGCCACCAACAGCCTTCAAGGAGTCACTCCTTGAAGGCTGTTGGTGGCCGAGGCGCTAGAGAGAATAAATCCTTTACTACTTGATTACTGCTTGATTCCTGTTTCGTTTTGATAAAGAAATCAACCTGAATCCTTCATATTTATGTAGTCTGGCTCCAAATAATAAAAAAAGCATCCCTCTGGGCCATTATCACAGGAGAAAACTTCTATAATGTAGCAATAGCCTGGAAGTTTCTACCCACAGCCATCAGGAAAAAGCAATCACTTTCAAAGGGTAATAAAGTATATAGAAGAGCATTACAAGTCAACATATATGTGCCAGGTTTTATAAAGGTTGAAGTATCATTCTGCACAAAGTATGAATGTCATATGTATCATTAAAGAATTATACTATACATATAAGCTATGCATGCTAAACATGTTGAAATATGTCTTGCAATACATATTTTTCCCTTTCCATTGATGTGTGATGCAATGCCTCTCATTATTGAACCGGTTTGCTTTTTGTGAAAAAAAAAATTTAGATTTTTTGCGCTGGATTTTTTTTGGGGGGGGGGGGGGGGTAGTTGTGCCTTTATCCCAGGGCATGGATAAAAAATGGGCTTTTGATAAGCCCATCTAAAGGTTTAACTAACGAAAAATGAGTCTGAGGTTTATAAGGAGTGTTAAAGAATAAAACATGATGTTTTGTACTAGGAAGAAGATGACTGTTAAGGAACCAAAACTCGATCTTTTTAGGGGAGGTAATCCAACTCTGTCATATATTTGCAACAGTGGCACAACTATCCAACCGCAGCATCAGTTTAGCATGAAGATGCAGATGTGTCCTAATGACCCTTCAGCCCATACGCGATAATACTGCACGTAAAATTTCCTCTACCTAGACTCAAAAATACTGTCTTAGACTATTAAATAGCAGAACTATGCAAGCATTCCACTTTATGGAAGTGTTAATGTGGTTTATTCAGATTAAAGGTAACACTATTGCATTCTTAATAATAAACCCATTAATGAGCACATGGCCTTCTGTGTAACTACTTTCCTAGCCATTGTATTAAAAATCCCTGTTGCTATTGTTTGTCTTTTCGGCTTTTCCAGGTTAGGGGTCGCCACAGCATTGGCCCTTATTTTAGTTTATTTCTTTTTTCATATTGCTGAAGTATGTCGAATAATATTTCTACTGACCTCGTTCAAAAGTCTGTCACTGTGCTAACCATTAAATAAGTGAAACGTGTATACATATGTCTTTATGTGACATGCACTTTTTATTTATTTATTGGCATTTGTTTACTGGGATAGTCCATTAGGTCAAGAAGAGCCCATTTTCATTGGAGAGTTGCGGAGGAAAGCTCCACAAAAAAGCTAGATTAGAATATACAAAGCACAAAGGTAACTTATTACAAAGTAGCGCATTTAGAATGTATAAAGCACATAGTATAAACTTATTACAAACTAGTTCAAAAATAGTTGATATAACAGTATGGGTAATTATTGTATGAAATGGTTAGCGGGCATATTATAATAGAAGCTGAAGCTTAGAGATTACTAGTAGCCAAGGTAAGGCAGTAATAGAGTATAAAAAAGAAAATGGGGAAAATGTAGGTGGCAGGAGGTGAGCAATTACTAGTGACTGGAGTGAGGCTGATGGGGTGAGAGTAATAAAGAATTAGAGAAGGTGAGAGTAATAAAGAATTAGAGAAGGTGAGAGTAATAAAGAATTAGAGAAGGTGAGAGTAATAAAGAATTAGAGAAGGTGAGAGTAATAAAGAATTAGAGAAGGTGAGAGTAATAAAGAATTAGAGAAGGTGAGAGTAATAAAGAATTAGAGAATGTGGACAGGATAGAGAGTCGATAAATAGTAAAAGAAAAAGACAGAGAGTGAGTAGTGAGTTATGAACACACTGATTATATTTCATCAGTAAGTGATATAAATATTTAATATAAGGCTGTCTGATGTCTGCCATAGTTGTTTTTATTTATTCAGAATGTGGCTGGATTGTAGAAATTGAAAGTACATGGGCAAGTTTGTTTTATTCAGGACAATGTTATACTCCTAAACATAACTAATAAAATTTCTCCAGAGGAGATTTACCAAATGCTTGCAGCCTTTTTTGAAATGCTTTATACGTGCATAATGCACATTATTTATTTATTTATTTAACATTTGTTAACCGAGAAAGTCCGACTTGGAACAAAGCCAATTTTCAGCGGAGGCCTGGGGAGAAAGGCGCTCTATACATATATACATATATATATATATATATATATATATATATATATATATATATATATATATATACATATACATATACACAGGTGGTTACTGACACACACACACACAATTGTGTATAAAATTATTCCTACAAGAATGCAATAGTTACTTCTGAATCTAAGTAGCATTAATATTGCCTAAGAAGTTGGTATGTTACCCCTGAGGCTGCAAACACATTTATTTTGTGCTTTTCATTTTCCTCAGATTTTAATTTGTGACACCATGGATTTGATCAGTAGTTATAGATGAAATGAGCCTGTAATGAGAAAGAATTAAACTCTTCTGTGATCAAATTGTCACTGTACTAATTGGCTATTACAGGAAACTAATCATCCATGAGAGCTGATGATATCCAGTAACTTTTTTGATTAAGCCTTCTCTATTCATTGCTCCACACACACACACATTCACACACAAAATGTAGGTGGTGCTTGTTAAGATATTGTTTTTTACATGTTCACAGGATCTAAGCAAAGCATGACATCCCTCAATTTTTGCTTTTTATGTTTTGAGCAAAAGGTATTGAGCTGTAGCATGACAAACTTTGCAATGTATCGTAGTAGGCAATATTGCTACTGCTTTATGCTTTTTTACAAGATATTGTCCTAACTACTCTTTTATACAGTGTGTGCATTAACAAGATTATTCTCCAGATACTGAATTATATTGACTTACGAATGTATCTTCTTGATGAACTTGTGAAAGTTGCTTTTCATTTGTGTATTTTAAAGTTATGAAGCTATGTATTGGCAGAAACTTCACTCTGTGAAAGGTACTTTGTAACACTTTTAGCACTTTTTTGTAAGCCACATCCCTTATAGACTTCTATTAAAGAAAACTGCCAGGTTTTATATAGAAAGTAGGTCTTCCTTACTTATAAGATCGCAGCCTCAAATCTATATCAGTAACATATGGAAGACATTGTTGGATGAATAGTCCTTTTGACTTTTGCAAGGACTGTAAGAAAATAAGTCACAGGAAGGTGGATCTGTGCTACCCTGAATCCGTCACAGGAAGGTGGAGCTCTAACATCCAGAATCGGTCACAAGAAGGTTCAGCTCTAGTACTCTGAATCATTCAAAGGAAGGATGTGAATTATGACTTTGGAATCATGCAAAGACCTTGCAAGCTATGTTTTACCCAAAACCTCTAACACTTTAAAGTAGTTGCAAAATTTACTTTCATTAGGATTCTATAGACTTGGGTTATTATTTATCTTACTAGTGACATTTTAACCTTGGATGACTCCTCTGTTGTGTGCTTATCTGCTCATGATTACACACATTTTTTTGACTGATTAAAACATGTTGTACAAAATGAGAAAACTGCCATCACCGCTTCCTTTTGATGTGATAGAATATTTAAGCAATATTCCTCTGTCTGTGGTTAATGCAGGATTTATCCAGAACTGGTGTGATTTGATCATCGGGGTGAAGCTGAGAGGTTTTATTTTAAGCATATATAATTTTGTAATTTGCTCTGTGGAGCAGACTATTTAAGATTTTATAAAAACAGTTTAAGATTTTTTTTAAAAGCAGTTTGCTTATTCACTTATGCCTGATCTACTAGCTCTCACTCAACAAAACTTTTCCTGTGTTGAAACCTTGGTTCTCTGATAACCAACTCATATTAAATCCAAAAGAAACCAAACTCCTCTTCCTCCCTAAAGCACTTTCCCAGCACAAAGTCTCTTTCTCTATATCCTCTCTCAACACCACCATTATTAAACCTGACCCCCCCATGCAAAACTACTGGAGTTATCATTGACTATGAGTTAAAATGTGATATTCATATTCAACAAAGTACAAAAAAGACCCACCAGAAACTTGGAATTCTCTTTCATAATCAAACATTTCTGTCACCCTCCTCCAAACCTTCACTCGCTCAGGCCGTACTCCTACCCTGCCTTCTTTACGCTGCCCCTGTCCTTACTCATGTTCGTACATCTCGTATCACTAAACTAGAGCAAACTTATAACAAAATTGCCAGTTTTGCCACCAACCTTCCTTACAAATCTCACCACTGTCTTGCCGTTAAGTTACTCCAATGGCCAGAATTCTCCATACCCCAGCAACATATTCACACTCTATCCTATATGAACCCTCATCCTGTCCCTCCATCTCCAGTTTAGTCTCCTTCTATAACCCCCTGCCAGTAAACCTCTCCATCAGTTATACAAACCCACCAAAAACATCGGTATGACCCTTTACAAATGCTCTGCAGCCCATATTTGGAACTCACTCCTTTTTAACATAAGCATTCAGCATAAATACCTGTTTAAGAAAGAACTTACCTTTTCTCATGAAGACTTGGTCATGGCCTTGTCAAGCCCCCACTTGACTGACTCCTCTCTTCTCATTCTGTGTACTTTGTCTTCCTTGTATTTGCTCTAGTAAACTATATTCATACTGTCCTCTGTGTAATATTCTCTAAGCCTTTTATTTGTTGTTTGGCCTATGCTTATATACTGTTCTCTCATATTTTGGAAATTGTACTTGTTAACTGTTTTTACATATGCATTGTACTGCTGTACACAATTTTTTACTTGTACTATATTTCTGTGACCCTACTTTAATATTTTGTAAATATAATTATTTGTATTATTTCTGTAGCTTTTCTCCTTGGGTCTGCACTGAAAATGGGCTCCTGGCTCAGTTGGACTAACCTGGTTAAAAAAGTGCCAACTTTACCCCCCCCCCCCAAAGGACCAATCACAATACCAGTAGATTGCCAGGCAACCAGTATTACTGCTGCACAGGTTAAAACAGCACTGTCCAAGGCCAACAATACAGCTTCTATGGGACCTGACAATATCCCTGGCTGTGTTCTACATGAACTACAAAGTGAACTGGCACCTTATCTGTGTGCCTTGTTCAATCACAGCCTCACCTCAGGATTTGTCCCTACTGAATGGCGCACTGCTACAGTCATTCCTCTCCACAAAGGAGGAGCAACTACAGACCGTGGGGACTATCGCCCCCATTAGCCTGATGTATCTGATATACAAAGCTATGGAATGCATCATCATGGACCTAATAAACAAGAATATAGGGAATCCCCAAACTCTGGATCCCACACCATTTGGTTTTGTGAAGGGTAGATCATGCCTACTCAACTCTGTCAACTTCTTTGAGTCCATCACCAGAGCAGTGGATGAAGGCAAGGTGGTTCATACAGCCTACCATGATCTGGCCAAGGCCTTTGATAGCATTCTCCACTCAGGAATCGTAGCAAAATTCACTAAGCTAGGCATCAAACCCTATATCACTGGGAGGGTTGCAAACTGGCTCACAGATATAACCCACAGTGTGAAAGTAGCTGACTCCAAGTCAGACTGCTGATCAGTTAGTAGTGGAGTCCCACAGGGTTCTGTCCTGGATCTCTCCTGTTTGGTATCTACTTCTCTGAAGTCCAGGCCAACACAAAGACTCTGGCTGACAAATTTCGCAGACTATTGCAAATTGGGAGCTATTATTACCTCCCCAAGTGTTGCTGACATCCTACATAAATGCCTCACTGAGACCGACTGGTTTCAGAACTATGGCATTTTGGCTCAATGCCAAAAAATGTGTCATCATCCCCTTTGGGAAAAACCCGGTTCCCATGAATTATCACATTGATGGTAGTCCACTGAACACAGAAGGCATTATAAGAGATCTGGGAACACAGGTTAACAGCAACCTCTCTTTTGACCACCACATTACTACTGTGGTCAGAAAGTCCTTCTATGTGGCATATCTAATTACTAAAGGTTTTGCATCCAGGAAGAAACAGGTCATTGTCTCTCTCTACTCTTCCCTCATTAGGACAGTCATTGATTACAATGCCCCATTTGGCATGTACCTCACTAGACATCTGCAACAACTGGAGAAGCTGCAGAAGTATGTCACAAAGAGGATCCTAGGCCTTAAACACTTATCCTATATGGACAGACTCAAAATAACTCCAACTATTATCTGTCTCATATCGCCTACTTTGAGGCGATCTCTGCTTGACTTACAAAGCCATGTCTGCCCCAGTGCTGTTAGAAATGTTACATCTAATGAAATCTCAATCTCTCCACACCACATGCTCCAGAGACCTCAACCTCATTACCACATTCAGCAGAACAAGCTGGAGGGACAAGTTCATAACCCAGAGACTGCCCATGCTATGGAATAGACCTCCCATACATGTCAAACAGAGCACCTCACTGGCCCTCTTCAAGAGAAATCTTGAGTGCATGGGAAATAGAGAGTTTACCCCAGTAATCACTCCAGTGGCTCTGCTCGACAGAAGCACTGGGAACTAAGGTCAGGTGACACAATGCCAGGGTAATCCTATGGGCCAGGCTTGTAAAGGCTCCAGGGCCATTAGCCTAGCACACACCTATGAGCCTATGAAATGTCAATAAATAAATAAACATGGAGAAAGTAAGCTAAAATGTTTTAGAATAAAAATCTTAAACAAATAGTTTGCTCTAATGAGCAGGCTACAATGAAGGTGTTAGTGTATATTTCAATAGAAAGACTTGGCAGCACATCAACTGGACTTCTATCTATTGGTATATGCTTAATTTAAAATGGGCATGCTGGTTGGAATGTCCAGTTAGCATGCTAATTTTTGAATAGTAATTGACCTTAATTGTATAGTTTCTTTCTTGCAAAGACAGGCTATCTACCAACTGTGAATTCTATTTCAAGAAGCTTTTATTTACTTAATTGTTAACAGAAACAAGAATGCAAAAATTGATGGATTTATTGGGATATGCAAGGACATTTTTTTTGGCTTGGAAGAATATTTTTAGATGGCACTCTAATTTGAAATGCTTGATTAACAATGCTTAGGATTCCTAATGCATATCAGGAAATAGTCTAGTCTTTTCTTTTGATAATTTGACAGCTTATATATATATTTTTTCTTTTTCTCATTTTCATTTTAGTCATTGCATGTGCTATTTATACTACTGTCTGAGGTATCTTATGTTCAGATGAGATTATAAACAGTTTGTTTTCCTGCTGCACAAGTGATAAATATGAGCTGCAAGGGGTCATGGGATAGAACTATAGTATGCTGTGGACATGTCTTACAAAGCAGCTGTAATGTCATCATTCATAATGTGTGCTCCTTGTTTAACTTATCCAGGAATGCTGTCCTTTCTTACTGACAATCCAAAGCTCAGGCATCTTTCTTGTTGAAAGTCATTGTACTCCCTCCAATCAATGTACTACAACAAACAAGAGGCTTAAACAGTGACCTTGGAACAAAGCTTTGTATTATGTATTGAATGACCATCCCACTAGCTTTTTGAGGCACTGTTTATTGTTTACATCGACACCACTATTTCTTTGTTTGTTATAATGGTTTACAGCAATGTATTGGTTGCATGAAAAAAATGCTTTGTACTCTGAATGAAATTCTATGCCGAGTTGTGTGATTATGTGTGAGAACTAAAGTACAGGTTATATTGCAAATGTAAATTCCTACTTCTGACACAGATCACTAACCTCTTGCAGGGATGCTTATGTAACATTTTTACTACATGGCAGACCTGACGTAGACTTATGATAATAGTGTGATGGTCTTGATTCTGTACTCTAGGAAGTCTCAGTATGTTGTATGGGAAAGCACATGTCGGTCATGCAGTCTGGGTTGCTCTACTGAAAGAAAGTATCAGAAACTAATTTAATCTGCTTAGTATACTAGTTTATGTATGTACTCTTAATATTGATGGTTAAGTATTTCTCCTGCCTTTCTTGTTCTTGATGTTTTTGTTAATTTCACCGTTATCTTCTGCCTATCAATGTATGCACTATATGGTGAAATGTTTGATATGTGTATTAGACCTTCGTAGTGGCGCAAAATTAACTTTTCTCAAATTCAACATCAACAGAAAACTCTTGCCAACCTAATAAATGCAATGTATCGGCTCCATGTTCTCTATGTAGCAACAGGAACTGTTTTCGATTTTAGAATTTTAGGCTAGAGCTCAGGTGGCAAATAGATTCACCCAGATTTGGTATCGATTTAAATAAGAATATTATTAAAGGCTGTTGCTAAACTAACACACAATATAAAACTAATTTAGCTGTCAAGCTCAAATTATTTCTAGGTGCCAATACTATTTTTTTTATGGATTTTGCATTAACTGTACATCCAGTAAAAATAATTTAGTTAACGTGTAAAAAGTGAACAAATAGCATGTGGGAAAGAAAACTCTTCTTGCAATAAATAGCAGATTTATTTTCACACATTGCATGTTGCTTTTGTGCTTCAGTTTACTTTGCTGTGTATGATAACATGTTATTATATACAGATGCAACTTTATACATAATGCCACCAGCTTCTCTGTGGAATCGATTGCCCTGAGCATTTTAAAGGAACGAAAATATTTTGAATTTGCATAACAAAGAACAAGCAGGGTGAGTTTTGCTGATGTGGTAAGCTCTACCAGGAATGTTGCATCCAAAAGATGACTATAGAAGATATAAAGCCTACATGGTGCACAGTTATGTGAAATAATGTATGCCAAATACGGATATTGCTTTGGAAAGTAAGATAAGGAATACAGGGGTTTAGAATGAATTCAGAATACGATAAGGAATACAGGGGTTTAGAATGAATTCAGAATACCTAAGAAAGTAAACAGATAAATATTGAATTTAATGATGTGCACTTTAGAAAATAGGTTTAGGAGGTCTGTTGTAACAAGTCCTCTAAAATGGCAGAGATGAATACTGCTATACATTTTGTAGAATTAAATGAATTAAAGTGATACTGCAAATAATGGCTGTCTCCTGTCTGGTATAACAATTCTAAATGCTTTTCATATACTGTAATTTTTTATCCCTAAATTTCTTCTCTTCCTCATTCTCAGAATTAGTCACTTTTTCTCTTTATTCGTACAAGATGAAAACTTCATTTAGCATCTCACACTAACAACTGTTTTTCTTCTCTCTCTTCACAATGCTTCTTACAGGTACTACTCTTTCTATGAAAGTTATCTTAGGGTATATTTCCACCCCAGCACCCCGATACACATGAGAGTAACTCATTAACAAATGGGTATAATTTGTTAATAGAATGTTATCCAATATCTAACTCATAGAAATTCATTCTCATATAACATATAATGCAAAGAAGTAAAATCCTTTTTAACCAGTATCAAGATTTTTCTTCACAGATAATAAAAAAGGATGTCTACAAGAGTCACACCTATTTAAATCTGTTTTGTACTTTAACTTGAAGAGATCTTAGAAAGAAGATAGATTGCTGCAAACAAACCAGGCATCCACCAAGGCTGTAAAAGTATAAAACTTTAATATGCAGAGTACACAGGATAAGTGCTTTCACATGAGTTGTGCTTCATCAGATCCACAGAATAAAACAACAAAACCCATTAAATGCTAAAACATGTGCTTCAATTAACCAATAGAATACAGCAATCAATTACTGATGTATACTTCTTTGCTTAAGAATTGGTTTTAAGGAACAGAGGCATTAAGGCCAGGCAGTTTATCTGCCTGCAACTTTACAATCCACCTTGTCTCTGCACTTTCAAGTCTCTTATTAAAATCACCATGCCTTTTGTTAAAATATAGCAGTTGCAACACTATATAATCAAAACTATGATCAGTAAAAATAGAAACATGGTTGGCTAGGGCAGTGTGAGTTTTTACATCTAATGTCATCCATATGCTGAAGAATGCTCTCTTTAAGCATCCTATCAGTTTTTTTCATGTAGAATGAAGTGCAATGTTTACATCTGGCCAATTATACAAGTCCATGGGACTTGCAATCAGCATAAAAGTCAGGTTTAAATATAACATCATATACTGGATGCTGACAAACTACCCTGGTAGAAATGTGACAGCAGACTTTGCAACCCCTACAAGGATAGGTTACCTTCTGCTCAGAGGACAGAACTGGTCTAACCATAGATCTATAACACAGTTGTCTCTTAAGAGACAATTTTTTCTTATATACATAACTAGATTTATCACCCACTATAGATTTTATTTTGTCGTCTGAGAGTAATATGGGCCAACATTTATTAACTGTGCTGCAGAACTGCTGCATATTATTGCCATAAGTTAATGAAAGTAACTTTATGGCCAGTTGAGTTATCACGGGGTGACTTGGACTCATATGAGTGTTTAAAGAAAGGTTTGCCCTTGCTTGATCTCAAGGAAGTGACTTCACCATATGTTGCATTCAGATCCTGCTGCTTAAAGCCCCTAGCCAAAAAATCATTACTTAGTAGATCCATAGCTTCAAAACATTCTATATCCTCAGTGTGTAAGTGAGAAATTCTATGGTACTGACTTTTGGTGATATTGTTAAAAACATGCCTGGGATGCATACTATTATGATGTACAAAAGTATTCTTCCTACATGTTTTCCTATATAGGGAGGTTTTAATAACTCCATCAAAAAGGTCAATTTTCACATCTAAAAGGTCTATAGTAATGGCTGAATAATTCGCAGTAAATTTAAAACAATTACTTGAGGTTTCTAAATAATGGACGCATTCAAGTAAATCAGTTTCTGAACCTTCCCACAAAACAAAAATGTCATCCAAAAAGCGCTTGTAATATAGCAACTATGTGGAGAAGGGGTGTCACCGAGGACTACCTCACTCTCCCATTCCGCCAAGACTAGGTTGGCATAACTGTTAGCACAAGGAGTTCCCATTGCAACCCCTATCTTTTGTTTATAAAGAATGTCATTAAACAAAAATGCATTATTTTGTAGAATCATGTCCATTAAGACACCTATACATCCAATCAATTCAGATGAATAGTCAGTGTTTGCATTTAAAAAACTCTTCAGATTGATAATGCCCATTTCATGGGGTATGATAGTAAATAAGGTTTGTATATCCATGGTAACTAACAATGTATGTTCAGAATAAATACCATGTTCTCTAGAATAATCACCCAACATACCCAGAAAGTGCTCTGTATCCCTAAGGACTGCACTAGCTTTTACCAAAGGCTTTTTTAAGTGATGCTCAATAACAATGGAAATAAATTCTGTGGCCCAACCCCTGCTTGAAACAATGGGACTCTTCTATGGACCTTAGGTAAGCCATGAATAGTTGGTATCAAAGGATCAGCAACCAGCATAAAATCATACATATCTTTTTCTATAACACATTCCATTAATAAGACATAAAGGTCATAGAGGCTGATTTACTTGAATGTGTCCATTATTTAGAAACATCAAGTAATATTTTAAATTTACTGCGAATTATTCAGACATTACTATAGACTTTTTAGATGTGAAAATTGACCTTTTTGATGGAGTTATTAAAACCTCCCTATATAGGAAACCATGTAGGAGGAATATTTTTTTACATCATAATAGCATGCATTCCAGGCATGTTTTAACAATCTCACTAAAAGTCAGTACTTTACAATTTCATGCTTACACACAGGATATATAATGTTTTGAAGCTATGGATCTACTAAGTAATGATTTTTTGGCTAGAGGCTATAAGCAGCAGGATCTGAATGCTACACATGGTGAAGTTGCTTCCTTGAGATCAAGCAAGGGCAAACCTTTCTTTAAACACGCATATGAGTCCAAGTCACCCCGTGATAACTCAACTGGCCATAAAGTTGGACTTTCATTGACTTTTGGCAATAATATGCAGCAGGTCTGCAGCACAGTTAATACATTTTGGACCATAATACTCTCAGACGACTGACTAAAATCTTTAGTGGGTGATAAACCTATGGAAGGGAACCTATCCTTTTAGGGGCTGCAAAGCTGCTGTCACATTTCTACCAGGGTAGTTTTTCAGCATCCAGTATATGATGTCATATTTAAACCTGACTTTTATGCTGATTGTAAGTCCCATGGACTTGTATACTTGGCCAGATGTAAATGTTGGACTTCCTTTTATGCAGGGAAAACTGTTAGGATGCTTAAAGAGAGCATTCTTCAGCATATGGGTGACATTAGAAGCAAAAACACACGTAATGCCCTAGCCGAACATGTTTCTATTTTTACTGATCATAGTTTTGATTTTATCGTGTTGCAATTGCTATATTTTAACAAAAAGCATAGTGATTTTAATAGACTTGAAACTTGCAGAGACAAGGTGGATTGTAAAGTTGCAGGCAGATAAACTGCCTGGCCTTAATGCCTCTGTTCCTTTAAAACCAATTCTTAGGAAAATAAGTATACATCAATAATTGATTGCTGTATTCTTTTGGTTAATTGAAGCACATGTTTTAGTATTTAATGGGTTCTGTTTTACTCTGTGGATCTGATGAAACACAGCTTGTGTGAAAGCGCTTATCCTGTGTACTCTGTGTATTAAAGTTTTATACTTTTACAACCTTGGTTGATGCCGGGTTTGTTTGCAGCATTTATCGTATTTACTTCATACTGGGTAACCTTTGGCTTCCTTGGATACATTTGCTTTTTGCTGTTAAACAACGCTCTTCCAAATGTAGTACTTAATAAGAGTCGTTACTTGGTTGCAGGGTAACAGTGAGCTGTTTGTTGTGCCCAGGGTACAGGATTTCATTTCATTTATTTATTTGCCAATATGTGACTCTGATCAAGTCACTTAAATAGGCAATGTACTCTACCCACTCCAGAATAGGGACAGTTCTATCCAGTGGTCTTATTCAATCAACAAACTGTAAAATAAAATACAAAATAACCTACTTTTATCCAGGTTGCAGATAATTATGACAGACATGATTCAACAAAGTGGCATTAATTTCATTCACCTCATGAAAACTGACAACAGCAGCAGCATAGATATTCAAAATACCATTGGCATGCATGTAAGGCACTTACTGTTATTCACTCCTTTAACAAGTTTAACATTTTTTACATAATTTGTTTTGCAAAAGTACATGTATACACACACGTGCGTATGTATATGTGTGTGTGCGTATATCTTTGTGTGTGTGTGTGTGTGTGTGTGTATATATATATATATATATATATATATATATATATATATGTGTGTGTGTGTATATATATATATATATATATATATATATACATGTGTGTGTGTATATATATTTGTCAGTGTAATAGCGCTTAGCAAATGCTCATAAGAAGTGAACACACTCATTGGCTGTTTTTCTGCCTTAACGGCAACTCTTTTTACATGATCACATGATTGCAAGATCACAGTACAGTCAGTTCTGGGGATTTTTCCTTTTCCCACTGTAGTGCAGTTTTACAGTTTGAGTATATAATTAGCTGGGTGAATGGGGCTGCAGGAGGATTTTCCATCCTGTAAAAAAACACTAATATTTTGGAGGGTAGTTGTTTTGTCTGTTCGAGCTTTTTAGATTTAGATTTTATTCAATCCCCTTTTGAGTGATAGCTGTTAAATCAGATACTCATCCGTGTGTATAAAAATGAATGTGTGTGTGTGTGTGTGTGTGTGTGTGTGTGTGTGTGTGTGTGTGTGTGTGTGTGTATGTATACGTTTACATGTATGCATGTAGGAACACGTTTACTATGTACATATATATATAATGTGCCAGTGTGAATTTACAAAATATATCAGATTATGTAGCTTCGTGTGTGTGTATATCTATATATATATATATATATATATATATATATATATATATATGTATGTATATATATATATATATATATATATATATATATATATTTATATATATATATATATATATATATATATATATAAACACACCAAAAAGATCCGTGCATGTATCCCCAAAGTGCTCGAGACAAAACCAAATACAACTACCAAAAAGTCCAGCACTCGATAAGTAACAAAAAGTGAACAGCCGTTTTGGAAAGAAGGCTTTATTAAGCCATGCAGTCTGCCCCACAGACCGGTTTCGCTTCAACTGAGCATCATCAGTGTGTATAGACAGTGACGCCAGTATGCAAATAAATATACAAACACTCCTTAACAGTTAAAGATACAGTCATCAAAAATGTCACATCAACATGATATAAGAATACAAAAAGGCTAAATCTACTATTTGGTGCAAAAACAAAAACAAAAACCCTCGCATGGCAATACATCCATTATGTAAGAAATATATACAAATACAACCACAAAACATTTAGAACTGGTCATTTAGACCTGGCTTAAATAGAGCTCCCAAATTGACTATCCACCTACGTTCTTTGGTTGTTAAAATTTTATGCCTAACTGCCTCAGGTTTGTTCATATCTACAACTTTGTCTATCCCTACAAATACAAAATATGCCTTTGGGTGGACTAAAATATGCTTATATAATGCACTTCACATTCTCTTACACTTAATGTCGCTAATATGAGTGGCTATCCTTTGTTTAAGAAGACATGAAGTCTGTCCAACATAGAATGCGCCACACCGACATAAAGCCATATATACCACCCATGATGTATTGCAGGTAACAAAGCACCGAATATCATACACCTTACTGGTATTACTAGATGTAAACGTTGTAGTTTTAGACATCAACATACAATATTTGCAGTGACCACAGTATGTTCTTCCCTTTCTTGATGTATCACACTCTTTAAAAGTCACACCTCTCTTATAATATGACATGTGCTCACCAATGGTTTTACCCCTCCTATATCCAAACTGACACCTATTATCCAAAATAGTTGATAAAAAAGGATCATTATGTAAAATAAACCAATGTCTATCAATAATTTGTCTAATTAAATGTGTATTAGTAGCATAGGTGGTAATAAATCTAATATTATCAGACTTATGTATCGATTGTTCTTGATCTTGTAAAAGTAAATTCCTATCTAATGTCTTAATTGCATCATGAGCCTGTTTAATCATTCTAGTTTGGTAGCCCCTAGCTTGAAACCTAGATGTCAAATCTTGTGCATATTGTTTATATTCCCTTTCATCAGAACATATAGTTCTAATTCTCTTAAATTGTGCCTTGGGTATATTCTTAATAGTATGGGGAGGGTGGCAGCTGTTCGCATGCAGTATAGAATTTTTTTGAGAATGGTTTTCTATACAAAGATGTAATTACTGTACCATCAATAGCTTTGGTAACATTAACATCTAAATAATCGATGGTAAATAAATCTAATCTCCCAATGAAAGTTATTCCATATCTATTAGAATTTAAATAGGTATTAAAACTCAACCATTCTTGTATACTACCCTCCCATATCACCCAACAATCGTCAAGATAACGACGCCACATATTAAGATGCCCTGAGAAAGGGAATTGATCATTATAAATGTATATTTCCTCCAGGTAGCCCATAAAAAGGTCGGCATATATGGGGGCAAATGTAGCCCCCATAGCTGTACCTTTAACCTGTAAGTACCATTGATTGTTATATTTAAATGAATTATGTTCTAGAACCAAATATAACAGAGATAATAGAAACTTCATCTCGGACTGTGTATATAGCCCTGATTTCTTCATCCAATAGTCCACAGACTCTATTCCACCTGAATGTGGAATACTAGTATAGAGTGACTGGACATCTAGTGTCCCTAACCGGCTTTGAGTGGACAATTGTAAATCATCCATCAGTTGTAAAAACTGCTTAGTATCTCTGATTCTAGCTCTATACACAGATATATCTATCTATCTATATATATATATATATATATATATATATATATATATATAGATATACACATATATATATATATATATATATATATATATAGATATATATGTAGATATATACACATAAATAGGTTTACTATGGAAATGTTGAATGCAATATGGTCTAATGGTCATTTGGTTGAAATATAATGTCGAAAAGATCAAACATTGAAAGTGAAAAATGTCGAATCATTTACTTGACAAAACAATTAGTCCATCTCTACTATTTTGAAGGGGGGGCTACGCCCCCTGCACCCCCATGAGGAGTGCTATGACCCTCGCACCCCCCCTACTTATATATACCTACTCCGAGATCGCACTACAGTGGAGAAATGGGCAATATGACATTGAGTTTCGACTAAAACAGTTTCAACTTTTTAATTCCTGCAGATAGTGATTTCAACCAATTCATGTTTGACCATTTAGCATTCGACATTTTCATAGTAAACTTTTATATATATATATATATATATATATATATATATATGTATATATATATGTGTATATATATATATATGTGTATATATATAGATATATATATATATATATATATATATATATATATATATATATATATATATATATATATATATATATATGTGTATAGATATATATATATATATATATATATATATATATATATATATATATATATATATATATAGATATCTATATATATATATATAGAGAGAGAGAGATAGAGATATATATAATAGATATGTATATATATATATATATATATATATATATATATATATATATATATCTACACACACATGACTGAAAACTCAAAATACTGAATTTCATTTGACTGAGACCACAATACCTTATTTTCAAAATACTGAAAACTCATTCGACCGAATCTCATTATATTGAAAGCTTGCAATGCTGAATTTCAAAATACTGAATTTTAAGCCATAGATGTAATTAGTATTTCCCTTCACCTATGACTTTGTGATAAAAAAAATTACTGTAACTTAGTGCTGATTGTCAAAATACCAATAGTTGTGTAGAAAGTAGTGTTTCGTAATGAAATGTGGGTATGTCTCCCTACATTTTTATGGGAACTAGCGAAATGGCGGACATTTTGTGTGCTCCTGGCAGTAGTGGCAGTGTGAGGTCCTATATTAGAACATCAAAGTGTCACAACTTCGAATGTCCTAATATCGACCCCTATTCAGTGAACGCTGAAAATAGTGAAGCTGCAGAACACCACATTTCTTCCTAGGGAAGGAAGGAATTTGGTTGGCCATTCCTGTGTCTTCCCTTTTTTCAGCACTGTGGTGGAAAGTTACGGGTTGGAACCAGGTAAGTATGCGACTGTGTGGACGTGAGGATTAGGGTGTGGGGTAGGTGAGTTAGGGTTAGGGCATGGGTTAGGTAAGTGTGCGATTGTGTGAACGTGAGGGTTAGGATGGGGTAGGTGAGTTAGGTTAGGGTGAGGTGAATGTGCGATAGTGACGGACCTTAGGGTTAGGGTTTGTGTTAAGGTAAGTGGATAGCTAGTGGTGTATGTACAGTTTAGTGTAGGGTTAGATGTAGGATTTTAGGTGTATGTGTGTGGATTGCTGTTTGTTTCGTGTGCTTGTGTTGTGTGTATGTGTGTTGGAACAGCAAATTTTTTTCACGGGGAAAAAATTTGCTGTTCTGCATGTTCGATATTGTCAACGTTCGCTGAATAGGGTTCGATTTATTAGAACATTCGATGTTTTAAAAAGTCAATGTTCTAATATAGACCAAGCAGTGTGTACAGTACTGTAAGGTCAGTAAAAAGTATATGCCCTTTTCCCTACTTTAGTCTGATCCTGGAGTTAGTATATATAGTTGGGGGGGTGTGGTGGGGTGGTGGGCATAGCCCCCCACCTAGTATGGTTTTATATTGTCCAGTTTATGTTAAGAGGGTAAGTAAGTAGTTTTTAAGTTTTGCAAAAAGTTAGTCATTGGTGTTATAAGTGTGTTTGTCTGTGGCTTAAAATTCAGTATTGTAAGCTTTCAGGAGCAGCCTTAGGTCAACTGGTGCCCTAGGCAAAAGGGCTTCATGGCACCCCCCCAGCACACAATCTGGTGCCCCCATCCTAGTCTTCCAACACCAAATAAATACTAGAAAAGGGCCCCTGCTAGACCGGTGCCCTAGGCGGCCACCTAGTTGGCCTATGCCTAAGACCAGCTATGTAAGCTTTCAGTATAATGAGACTCAGTCAAAGGAGTTTTCAGTATTTTGAAAATTAGGTATTGTGATATCAGTCAAATGAAATTCAGTATTTTGAGTTTTCAATAATGTGAAGTAGATCTATATATATATATATATATATAAAATCTATATATACACGTGTGTGTGTGTGTATGTATGTATGTATATATATATATATATATATATATATATATATATATATATATATGTGTGTGTGTATATGTATGTGTGTGTGTGTGTATATATGTATATATATATATATATATATATATATATATGTGTGTGTGTGTGTGTACACACACACACACACACACACACACACACACACACACACACACACACACACACACATGTTTAATTATATATTTATATATAATAATGTGCTCGTGTTTTTACAAAATATCAGATTGTTTACCTTCTCTTCCTTCCTGAATCATTTTTTTCTTTTTCACATCTGACTCTCACAGCACTTTGATGTTTTGAATTGATAATATTAAACTGTAGGACAAAACTGAATTGTGCAAACATGTCTGATATCTTGTGCATTCTCAGCCTCTAATCAGATAAAAATCTCTTTTATAGATTGTGCCAAGATGTGTTGATGCATGGATTGAATGATATAATGCCTTATCTTGGTGTGAAGTAATATACATTGCTCCTGAATAAATCAAGAAAAAAAATATGGAGCAATTTGTTTAGAAGTAAAACCATTACTAAGTACTTTCTGAAATACATACAGTGAAACTATAAGTGGTAACTTTCGTAGGCATGGTCAGGATTTTACCTTTGGCACTACAAATTGGTTTCGCTGTCATGACAACATCAATTCAAAAGTCACATGGGATTAAAATAACACTGACATTTTAGTAAGGCTATGGTGTGTGTCTTATACTTATTGCATTTTTTAAGTATAAAATACAAAATTCACTGACTCGCATTTTGCCTGAGGTCTAAATGTGAAGTTGGTAAAGTTAAACTAAAACTAATGGCTGTTTTTTTTTTTTTGAGATTGACATACATTCATATGCTATTTCTTTTAAATATTAACAGTACAGATTCATTATATAAGCACAGCTATATATTAATGCATTTTTAAATGCATTTCTGCTTTTACATTTTAATGAAAGGGTTTATGTCTGATGTTTATGCTTTATTACTAGCATAATGAATCATATGTGTTGTCATTTTGTGTTCCAGAGTGATAATAGAACACAATATTAATATCCATCGTGCCATAACTTAATAATTTCATGATTTTGAAACGATGCAACTTTTAATGTCTCTTACCGCACATTTTTTATTTCTCCATGCTTAGCCCACAATAACTCATAATATGCAATATGACTTTACTGCTGACAGATAAAGACAATAGTTTATGAATAGCAGAACAGCATGTAAGTTACAAAAGTTCTGCTTTGACACAAGTGATGATTTCATGGTTTGTTGTTTCTTTTAACTGTGCATTGGGAATCCAAATGCATTCATTTTAGGCTGTTTAGGAAATTTCTGCTGTGGATCAAAATGGATAGGTCCTTCTGTTAGGCAGTTATAAATGTTATAGAATGTGTGAGTCATCCTTTGGTTTCATAGTACCGAGAGAACTGGGTAACTATGTAAAATTATATTGACCTGAGGGGATTGAGATATGGAATTGTCCATGTGCTTAACTGTGCTGGAATCAAACTGTTTTACTGATAACATTTTATTGATTCATCTCCCTGCTCTGTTACAAGTAGCCCGAAGCTTTAAAAAATGAGCTGCAGTGTTTCAAACAGCAAACATAGTCCTAGCACAGATATTCCAGACAAGCGAACTTTTATATTTGAAATGTGTACGCAAAGTGCATAATTATCTGGAGTGCTAGCTGACTAGCAGTTGCTGTACATGGGACTTGTATTTAAGGTTTAGTAACATTGTATGTCATTTTGTAGTCTGAATTATGGAAATATCCCCAAAGTACAGCTTGTAATTACTTCACTTGAGCTTTATTTTGTATATGAATGTTTTAGTTGTGTGTTTGATCAGTTTAATATAGTTTCTCTGTATTGAAGTTTCATATCTTACAGAACAAATGCTATGAACAACAAGAATATTTACTGTTGTAACTCGTTATAAATTGCTCTAATTTCAGCTACCAGTAATATGCATTTTCTTAAAACATTCACGGTAGGAATTTCAGTTTATAAATGTTTTATGATGTGCCCAAAGTGTGCTACACATAACCAAATAGTACAGATGTGACTGGGGTCCTACATCTGGCACTGGTGACATTAATTAGCACCCCAGGTTAATTTGCTTTACCAAAACTGCAAGTGTGTCTTTTTCATAACATACTAGAAAGAGTGAATATTGTGCAAAGCTAAACATATATTTTTCTCACTCTGGTACTAAATGGTCATATACCTATAATAAAATAATTCATGGAATTTCCCATGTAGTTAATTCTGCAGCTGAAACTTTGTACAACTAGATTGATGTAATATAAAAATGATTTCAGCACTGCACTTTAAAAATCTAGAATGTTTAAGTATAGATGCATTGGATTCTATATCTCCATTCTGAATTAATTTTGCCACATTTACTATTTTACATTTTGCCATTGTCCTCACCATATTAGAGTTCCTACTAATTTACCTCATATGTAAAAAGGATTTCAGTCTGAAACAATAGTTTATATTGCTAAGTGTTCCAGATGGAGATAAAAGCAAAATTAACCATAAGAATATTTTTCCCAATTTACTGATATTCTGTTAATTGAGTTGAGATCTGTTTTCATTGGATGTACTGGAGTATTATCTTTTCAAGAAATTTAGAAATTAATTAAATTAGTAGGAACTCTGAAACAGTACAGAAAATCTAGCAAAATTAATATAGCATGTTTATATAGAAGTCAATATATTTAGATTTTAAAATTCTAGGGTTTACAGTGCATGGAACTGGTATCTTACCAATACAGTTTACATGTCTTTTAGGATATTTGCTATTATTATTTGTAGTTGTTTGCATTTAGAAACTAGTTTGTATATGCATAGTAACTTTCATTATGTTTACATTGCAAATTGCTGAAGTCCTCCTTAAAAAAACGCTGCTATCAAAATATAATTTTAAACAGTAATATTTCTTTTTTGTGTTTCTTGATTTTGTTATTTCTGAAAGTTTATTAAATGGGCTAAGAAAAGCAAAGCTTTAAGAGGTGATTGACTTAGCGCCTTCAGGTCTGGAATGCACACGCCTACATGTATGACATCTCTGAGACATAATAAAGAACTTAACTGTCAATACATAATTGATCTAGCTGTTCCGTGAGCACAGCACACAGGTAATGTATAAATAGAAATGGAAGTACATATGCAGTCCCATGGGTCATGCAGAGATGCAGTTTACATAACTTGGCCGTAATCAGTTCTCTACAAGCTTGTTAACAATTATGCTTTTTGTTTAACTTCTAATGCTGTAGCATAGTACAGTCATTATTTTTAATAGCTATGAATACTGTCCTTTAATTGTCTTAACCGAGTTAAGGAATTCTGATAACTCTTTTAAAATGCAGCTCTACATGTGGTATATCTAGCCAGATTTTTACAGATATCAACATTGTTGAGACATTTTATAAAAAAAAGAAAAAAATCCAGTAAATATAGGCAATGCAAGAGTGATTGTGTGTTGATTGTTTTTTTATACAAGAAACATTCTACAGAAAAGTGTTACTGAACTGAATGGTAGAGGTATTGAAGGTCATTGTTTAGGCATTCATAAACACTTGCTATTTGTTGATTAGCATTAAATGATAATTTGTGCTTCAATTTCTAACTGGCAACAGGTCAGGAAATAGTGGCTCCCTTCTGGCACTTTAAATGTATGACATTTTTTATGCTTGACATCGTATGAAGCATACTGAAATAAAAATACTGTACTATATAGTTATTTAAATATGAGGTATGAGTTGTGAGAGTTAATTGTTTTGTAACATGAAACAATGCTGTTTCTCGGATATCACCAAATTGTTGCACAATGTGTAGTGCATGTCTGTTCTCACAGCACACTTCATAGTTTGTATTTCAGGCACTGATTGCTATTAGTTGTCCGGTATCCCAGTATTTATGATGCTGTCTACTTAACTGGAGTTTAAGCTTATATGAAAACAGTGACTAGAGGATTTTTTAAAAATATCTATCTATCTATGACAGTTGAGTAAGCTTACCGGGTACATGCAACCCTTTTTAGGGAGGGTAATCCAGAAGCAGTGGTTGGTTAAGTGATTTGCTCAAATTCATATATTTTTTTGTAGCTATAGAGGAATCAAATGCTGGTCCACCAGATAAAAACATTACTTTCTGAGTAAACCCCTTCCTATCATACACCCACCGATAAGGATGATGATTCTCATCCTATGCAGACAGACAGACATGCACAAAATCACTATACACTTTCCTACTCCCAGTGATGTATGTTTTGTGCTCTGTATGATTTTTTTCTAACAAATGTAATCTAAAACGTACTTAAGTAGGTGGCCTCATTTGTCCACATTTTTAGTCAAATTAGAGTTTTTAATATAGGATACCTTAAACCTACTGTAATGGAGGCCCATAGGATATGTGCAAATAACCCCTTAAGGTTATCAAGTGTTTGATTTACATGGCTTGGAATGTCACTTTTTTTGCCATTTAAGTCTTTATGGTTACATTCATGGCAGTACAGCCTAACCACACTAGCATACACATATATACTTTAACCTTTTCATTGACGTCATCAAGACAGCAAAAAAATGGATAGTCTGACTATACTTTACAAATACAGGATCTTTAAACCCAGCTAATTCCCCTAAAAATTAAGGTGCCTGCAAAATATCCCAACTAACATCCAAACCAAATGGAAAAAACACAGACAAACCATTCACTAAAACCGCAAGAAAAACCAAGCCAAGCTAGTGTTTTCACTGTGTGATACCTTAAACCTCCTTTAATGCAAGCCCATGGGATATATGCAGATAACCCCTCAAGGAGAGCGTGTTTCAGCTACTTGGATTCTGAATGTCCAGGATTTTTTATTTATTTATTTATTTTTTACTTTTAAAGTCTTTATGGTTACATTCAGCCATAAAGCCAAACCCTACTAGCTGTGGACATGCATGCTCTGGCCTTTTTATTGACCTTGAACCTTCATACATACATAAGGAAAAATGTGTAGCATTTCTGCAAGAAGAGGAAACCTAGGAGGAAAACAGAAACCAATGTAAAATTAAACAAAAATAATTAGAGAATGAATTTCAAGAAGTAAAACCCCAAAACAGGGTAGTCTCTTTAGCCAAAAACAGAGAAATATTTTATTGATTCTTAAGACAACTGAGAAAGTCATAATGAGTGATGGTATCGTATAAGAAAAATACATGCGAGATGGTCAGTAAAGGATGTTAAAAAAAAAGAGGTTTACTAAGTGAACACATTCACTCTAAGTACATGGGCATAAACAATAAGGATAGTTATAACATTTGGACAACAGAAATAACCAGAAACATTGGTCAGTCCTATACTTTTCATAGGTGAAATGGTCATACATGAACTACAAACACTGTCTAGACAAAGAAATGAGGATGCATAGAATTTGTAGAGTCACACAATGTAGTCACTCAAAAAAAATAAAATGCAAATTTACCTGAAGAGCTTGAGTCTCTTTTCTGTATGTCGGTATTTGAAACTTCTAACTTCTTTAACGACGTCACAAAATCAGTAAAGAAATTGCGTCCTTTAAAATGTCTTTCGAACATTTCAGATTTTTGATAACCTTGCCTTTTATTTCAGATAGCCTTTATTATGCAATAATTGTGTTATTGTGTGTTTCTATTGATTTCACCTTCACAACCTCAGAGTGCTTTGCAGGGTGGTACCTGCTCATGAAGATGGTGTTTTCTGAGCAGTAGAATTAGTAAGTGCTGCTTGATCATTGTGCTTTTTCAGAACAATCAGACCACACATCACTACCTCATCCTATTGCATTATTAATTACTGTGAGCTATGACAATAAGGTTGTACAAGAAATGTTTTGCTAGCTGCACACATTTTAGAGATGTATAAATGCAGGGCCTTAGGGCAGTTTCCTTCAATGACTGACAGTCTCACAAACAGTAAAATAAATTAGAGTTCATTATTGTGCCATACATCCTGCAAGGGTTCCCTCCTCCATAGTATTAATGCATTTTTGGGATAAAGATCTACCCTGTGAATCTCTTGCCTACTGCATATGAAAACCATGAGAATAATTAAGTTTATTACACAGTGATTTACAGAACAGCCTCTCTGAATAGTCATAAATGTGCAATATTTATTTTAAGTTGTCAGTAGCAGTCATTGTGAAATATTTTATAATACTGTTATAATAAAGGTCATAGTGTGTACAGTCTTGCATAGTTATGAAGCCAAAAAATAATAAAAAGAATAAAGCTAATGTTACAGTTGATAAACTATAAAGGAAAGGGATTAATCAGTTTATTGGACAATCGGCAGTATGACACAGAAATAAGACTAATGGACTGAGGATGTTTGGTAATTGCTGACCTAAATCTTATTTCCATAACCTTTATCTTAATACTGTTTGACTGAGCCAAACCTTTTAATAGCCTGAAACTAATGAATCATTTCCTAGAAGGAAGAAATACAGTTCATTCGCCTTACATAGTTAAGAGCTGGTGATCTAACACTACAGCTTCAGCTACTAGATGGGAGACATGTGACAGCTTTAATTCACATCTGCATACTCTTGTGCTGTGCAATATTTAGTGTGTCGTTTATCTTTCATGACCACTTGACTTTCTAAATTGAAGAGATATTTGCCTTCTATGGGATTTCGTACTGTTCCTGAAAATTAGAAAGTGAGAAAATAGATACACACTTTCCTTGCTAAGGTATTATTAAATCATGTTTACCTACTTTGTCATACTTAAAGGAACAGTTTGGGCAGAAAAAAATGTGTGTGTACGTGTGTGTGTACGTGTGTGTGTGTGTACGTGTGTGTGTACGTGTGTGTGTGTACGTGTGTACATGTGTGTGCACGTGTGTGGGTGCACATGTGTGTGTGTGTGTGTACGTGTGTGTGCATGTGTGTGTGTGTACATCTGTGTGTGTGTGCGTGTGTGTGTGTACGTGTGTACACGTACGTGTGTGTACATGTGTGTGTACGTGTGTGTACACGTACGTGTGTGTACACGTACGTGTGTACGTGTGTGTACACGTACGTGTGTGTACACGTACGTGTGTACGTGTGTGTACACGTACGCGTGTGTACGTGTGTGTACACATACGTGTGTGTACGTGTGTACACGTACGTGTGTGTGTGTGTACACGTACGTGTGTGTACACGTACGTGTGTGTGTACACATACGTGTGTGTGCGTGTGTGTACACGTACGTGTGTGTACACGTACATGTGTGTGTGTACACGTACATGTGTGTGTGTGTACATGTACATGTGTGTGTGTGTACACGTACGTGTGTGTGTATACGTGTGTACACATACGTGTGTGTACACATACGTGTGTGTACATGTGCACACCTACGTGTGTGTGTGTACACGTACGTGTGTGTACATGTGTACACGTACGTGTGTGTGTGTGTGTGTACACGTACGTGTGTGTGTACGTGTGTACACATATGTGTGTGTATGTGTGTACACGTACGTGTGTGTGTACGTGTGTACACGTACGTGTGTGTGTACACGTACGTGTGTGTACACGTACGTGTGTGTGCGTGTGTGTACACATACGTGTGTGTGCGTGTGTGTACACGTACCTGTGTGTACACGTACATGTGTGTGTGTGTGTGTGTGTATACGTACATGTGTGTGTGTGTACACGTACGTGTGTGTGAATACGTGTGTACACATACGTGTGTGTGTACACATACGTGTGTGTACATGTGCACACGTACGTGTGTGTGTGTGTGTACATGTACGTGTGTGTACATGTGTACACGTACGTGTGTGTGTGTATGTGTGTACACGTACGTGTGTGTGTACGTGTGTACACGTACGTGTGTGTGTACGTGTGTACACATACGTGTGTGTGTACATGTGTACACGTACGTGTGTGTGTACACGTACGTGTGTGTGTACGTGTGTACACGTACCTGTGTCTGTATGTGTGTACACGTACCTGTGTCTGTATGTGTGTACACGTACGTGTGTGTGTGCGTGTGTACACGTACGTGTGTGTGTACACATACATGTGTGTGTACACGTACGTGTGTACACGTGTACACACGTACGTGTGTGTGTATACGTACGTGTGTACACGTATGTGTGTGTGTACATGTACATGTGTTTACACGTACGTGTGTGCGTGTGTGTAGACGTACATGTGTGCGTGTGTGTACACGTACGTGTGTGTACACATACGTGTGTGCGTGTGTGTACACGTAAGTGTGTGTGCATGTGTGTACACTTGCGTGTGTACACGTACGTGTGTGTGTGCGTGTGTACACGTACGTGTGTGTGTGTACATGTACGTGTGTGTGTACACGTAGGTGTGTGTGTGCGTGTGTACACGTACGTGTGTGTATGTGTGTACATGCACGTGTGTGTACGTGTGTACACGTACGTGTGTGCGTGTGTGTATGTGTGTGCGTGCGTGTGTGTATGGGTGTGCATGTGTACATGTACGTGTGAGTGTGCGTGTGTACACGTACGTGTGTGTGTGCGTGTGTGCGTGTGTACATGTTCGTGTGTGTGTGTACACGTATGTGCGTGTGTACGTGTGTGTACACGTACGTGTGTGTGTACGTGTGTACACGTACGTGTGTGTGTGCGTGTGTACACGTATGTGTGTGTGTGTGCATGTGTACACGTGCGTGTGTACACGTACGTGTGTGTGTGTACACGTGTGTGTGTATGTGTGTACATGTGTGTGTACACGTACGTGTGTGTGTGTATGTGTGTACACGTACGTGGGTGTGTGTACACGTACGTGGGTGTGTGTACACGTATGTGCATGTGTACATGTGTGTACACGTACGTGCGTGTGTACGTGTGTGTATACGTGCGTGTGTACGTGTGTGTACACGTACATGTGTGTACACGTGCATGTGTGTGTACGTGTGTACACGTATGCGTGTGTGTGTACACGTACGTGTGTGTGTACGTGTGTGTACACGTACGTGTGTGTGTGTACACATACATGTACGTGTGTGTGTACGTGTGTGTACACGTACGTGTGTGTGTGTGTACACATACATGTACATGTGTGTGTACACGTACGTGTACGTGTGTGTGTACACGTACGTGTACGTGTGTGTGTACACGTACGTGTACGTGTGTGTGTACACGTGTACGTGTGTGTGTACACGTACATGTGTGTGTGTGGGTCTATGTCAGATGATCATGTTTTCAAAAACACGACATTCATATGGTCAAGATAATATGATTGAGTTTCCGAAAACTTGAACATCAAAAAACAAAAACACGAAGAAAAACACAGAAATCTATTTTTATATTTTGCAGGGGGGCTTGCAAATTATATATATTAACTCTGAGATCTCACTACAGTGAGGATAAGGGTAAATTTCCCAATCCGCACTGTACTTCAGTTTTTATTCAGATGCTTCAAGTTTTCAAAAACTCTATCATATGGTCTTGACCATATGAATTTCGAGTTTCTGCAATCTTGATGAACTGATAGTGACCCATACACACACACACACACACACACACACACACACACACACACACACACACACACACGTGTGTGAGCATGTCTATTGTCTTGCAGTGATACTCTACACAATCCAAACCTGAAAGAGCGCAATGACTATTTTTGAGAAATTTTCTTTTTTCTAACCCTGAAAGCCCTCACAAGGCTAGACATATTGATGTGATCTTGTTTTCTTGGTAAGCTATTTCCTGCCCACGATACAGTTTGTGGGCACATGTGATGAGGTCACAGTACTCTGTCAAATCAGTCCAATTTGCTTAAATGACACACACAGAAATGCTGAGAGGTCTGAGATCCCTTAGTAAAACTAAATGAAGAAAAACAAACGAGCAACACAGCTGGTAAAAAGTTAAATTTAATGAAGAGGTAAGCACTTTCATGTAAAACACTTCTTCAGACCAACTAATACAAAAACTACATCCTTTTATAAATACATCAGTTAACAAAACATCTAATTACCATAACAACTAATGAATCAATGTTTTAATTTGTGAGAGCAAATAAGGTTTAAGTGGGATGTTGTCGTTCAACCCCAAACCTCTATCAACCTGCAAGGGTGATGATCCACCTTAATTTATTAACCTCTGTCCTATTGACAATCCATCCACCTCTAATACTTTTAGAGGTCAGCTGCACTACTGCAAACAGCAATGTATGGTCACTATTCAGTTCAACATGCTTACTTAGTACATTCATACTGACCTTCCTTCTAATCCCTTCCAAATGTTCTAAAATCCTTTCAAGGCTTCGATTAGTCTTATCAATATAAAAACACGGGCAGTTCCTGCAAGTAGCAATGTATACTAAATCTTTACTTCTGCAATCAGCGTAACATTCCAACTGATACTTAACGTTGGTAGTTGGATGTACAAAAAAATGGAGTTTCTAAAACAAAACCACAGGCCTTACAGCTGCAGCAGGGATGAGTATCAAGCCTAGAGAAAAGCGCCCTTTCCATACAAACAGAATTCTGCTTAAAACAAAGCCCCTGCTTAAGATTCCTTCCATTTTTAAAATAAATCAATATAATGGGCCAATGTATTTTTATAACCATACAAATGTCTATCACAGTATTAGAATAGGTAAGTCTTACTCTAGGCTGGGTAGGGCATAGGCTCTGATTAGTATTTATTTGCAGTTTGATTATCGGGGAAGTCCACTGGGCCGAATTGACCCATTTTCAGTGGAGGCCGAAGGGAGAAAAGCTCCAAGATGCATTATACAATTTAGATACAACTGATAGTTAATATTAAAGATATTATGTAGAATAGTTACTCATAAATGCATTCAATATCATGCATAGTTAACAAATTAATTAAGCTTGAAGGTAGGGATCATACAGTTTCATTTGAGGAAAATAGATGTGTTGGGTGTGGAAACAGTTCACATACAAACCTTTTAAGAAAATGTAAATACGCTTTACATACACACATCAACAGTAGAATGCTATTTACAATATTTACAAGGTTGGGCTGTGTGAGGGTAGCTGTAGGAGTTGTTGACAGCTTAGAGACAAGCTATAGAAATTGTTGAGTTTAGGTAGGCTCATAGGAAGATAACTATGAGAGTTGCAGAGCTTGGGAACCAGAGAGAGAACTCCCTTTGATTAGGTTAGATGAAGGCAGGTACATTTCCATTTAGTGGACAGGTGTTTGAATAGTTGGGTTTTGAAGTTTTCTGAGTTTGGTATGGTTCTTAGTGTGGAGAGAAGGGAATTCCATTTTTTGCCTAGTGAGAAAGATAGGAGATGTTGGCCAGCAGGACGTTTAGGTTTATGGATAGTAATGAAGTTCTGATTTTTTAAATAAATAAATAAAGCATTAGTATTAATTTCATCCTTCCCATCAGAGAAGTATGGTTTCCTCTGTGTTCCCAAAGAGCCTTTAACTCTATTAAGACATCATTCACTTCTCTGTAATTATAACCTCTTTCATAAAATTCTGCACAAAGACCTGCAAAAACATTTTGCACATTATTTTCTTCCGCACATAATCTTGATACCCACAGGAACTGCCCCACCCTTAGTAAAACTGTCACTGACTTTTTAAAGTGACTTCTATGTATTTCTTCCAATGCACGTATTATACCAGCTATGAAAATTTCTTACAAAAGAATAAAGAAGTAGTGAATTTGATAAAATAGAAGGAATGTTATTTCCTGGCCGGATAAGCTCAGCTAGCTAGATAAGTTGCTCTCAGTGGTTATCAGGTTTACTTACCTTCAAACTACAAAAGACTTAACAAAGGGGTTGTGGATGGATAGATGGGTAGATGAATCAGAAAAGAAGCATGCATATAATCTGCTCAGTAATGTCATATTTTTTTAAGAATATACCATTTATTAATATTAATATAACCAAATCATCACATGTGTACAGCATTAGAGTCCGTTTACACAGGGAACGGAACTGAGGCTGGCGTTGTTCCAGCACACACCTAAAAGCTGGAAAATATTAACGATGCGTTAATAGTGTACCATTACAGAAAGGGTTAATTAAGCATTGGAAGATTATTTATAGCTTTTAACTGCATCATCATTTAGCATTATTTTAGCTATTGATTCTTGACTCCTAAATGCTGTTATTTATCTGGACTTGTGAAATGCACAAGTCATAACTGCGTGTGTCTGTGTGTGCGCGTGTGTCTGTGTGTGCGCATGTGTCTGCGTGTGCGCATGTGTCTGTGTGTGCGTGTGTGCGTGTGTCTGTGTGCGTGTGTCTGTGTGCGTCTCTATCTCTGTGTGCGTCTCTATCTCTGTGTGCGTCTCTATCTCTGTGTGTCTCTATCTCTGTGTGTGTCTCTGTGTGTGTCTCTATGTCTGTATATATATATATATATATATATATATATATATATATACACATATACACACATGTATATAAATATATAGATATAGGTGTGTGTGTGTGTGTGTTTCTGTGTTGCATCTGTCCAAAAACACGCACACAGATCTTGACCTGGTACTCTCAAATATGGGAAAACAATGTAACCCCCCCATTGAGTGGTGTGTGCTGTCTGGTAATATTGGATTACAAAACTGTCTCCTTTGTAATACAAATTGGTTATGTGACCCCAGCTAACTCTGTAAAATTTTGGAACTTTTTTAAGGCAAACTTCCTACTGCTAAGCGATACCCTGTCAAAATGTTACGCCCCCCTCCCCAAACCCTGAGAAAACAGTTGCCTATGTGGAATTATTCACAATAATCCTGCTTAATTGAGTCATAAACTTGACAAACAGCTGTGCCTACCAGAACTAAGCCCAGTATTAACAGAAAAAAAAAATCACCATACTGCAAACCAAACATAAAAAAGCTGAACAAAAGAAAAGTAGTCATAGCCAAGATTAAGAAGTACTATACCTAGCATGATTGTCTTGTAATCTAAACAAACCCATAGAAGTGGTGCCTTCTGCAAAACTCCTAGGCATAACTGTGGACAAACACCTCAAGTTCGACACACATATAAAACAAAACATTAAAAAAAACCCCACCAAAAACTAGGTATGTTGTATAGGAACAATCGCTTTCTCTCTCACTCCACTAGACATACTCTGGCCACTACATATCTTCTCCCTTCCTTATTATACGGTGCTCGTCTCCTAACCAACCTGTCCACCTCTACAACCTCCAAACTAGAAAACTGCTACAATAAAATCTCTAAATTTGCCACAAATTCTAAAAATTCCACCCATCACTGCCTCACCCTTAAATCATTATATTGGCTGGAACTTTCAAACTACCTTGACTACCTGCAACTATCCACAGCACATAGACTTGTATTTCATCCTACAAAATGCCCTGCTCTAGCTAATATCCTTCCCCTTTATATTCCTAATAGAACACTCAGATCAGAGCACCAGAATCTAATTGCTATCCACAAACCTAAGCGTCCTGCTGGCCAGCTTCTCCTCTCATATGCTCTAGGCAAAAAATGGAATGCCCTCCCCACCTCACTAAGAACCACATCTAACTCTGACAACTTCAAAACCCAGCTTTTCAAACACCTGTCCACTAAATGGAAATGCACCTGCTTCCACCCTACTTAATTTCCTTTCTAAGTCTATACCCTAGGGGTCCCTTCTTTTCATACTTCAACTCTTTACAATCTCCCATAGTCATATACGTATGACCCTACACAAGCTCCCTATAACTCCATTAATTTTACTCTCTCTAACCTACTAACGATTACTACAGCTATGCTCACATGACTCAACTTTGTAAATATGTAAATAATGTGATAGTTTTCTACTTCAAAAACGTGCATGTTAAGCAAGCATATCCAGAATTCATTTCTTTATATATGTAACTGACTTCCACACTCAACACTTCAGTGCCATTGCTCAAAGGAAACTGTATAACCCTTAACCTCTCTCTATGAATTCTGCTAACTATGCTTGTGAATATTCTTATTTTTTAACTCTCTTTACAATTTTATTTTGTATACTCCTGTATTTTATTGTAACTGAATTTGTACAATGCTTTCTTGGGGCTTTTCTCCCCAGGCCTCCACTGAAAACGGGTCATATTGGACCAGTGGACTTCCCCGGTAACCAAACTGGAAATAAATAAATAAATAAACAGCTAGCAGGGCAAAATAAGTCTACTAGACACACATTTGAGGTAAACATGGCCTTCCAGGCAAAGGACTACCACAAGGCTTTTCTTTAGCTATATCCAAAACCTCAAAGGCAGCACAAAGCAGTCTGCAGAGTTAGTTGTAAAGGAAGCCACATACATGGAACTGAGACTTATAGCTGCCCCCCCGAAAATGGCATTAAACAACATCCCCCAACTATCAATGGGGAGCAGGACCTATATGCCCTCTCTAAGGCCCAAAACACCACAAGTGTTCTCAGTGAGCACCTCATTTTATCCATTTTTACTAGCTGTTTTCTGAATTTGGAGGCTGTTCATCTGCCTGCACTTACTGAATATCTGACACTAGAAGCACTTGCTTGTTTTATATCCCCTGCCTGTCCTACTGGCTAACTGATAATTGACAGATGAAACTGGTAAGGCCCTTTCTTAGTCTGTTAATGTAATTTGAAATTGCCCTAAAGTGTGTGTTCCTCACTGCTGGCTTGTCTGCCGTTGAGTCACATTGCAATTACTAGTAAGTAGTACAGTAAACTCTCAGTTAACCGGTACCCATTGGGGATTGGTAGATGCCAGATAACTGTAGTTTCTGGTTGCTTGAGAATTACTATTAAAAATAAGCCTGACTACTACTGTATCCTATACTATTTGTTTAGTTTGACTTGTTCTCAGGTTGGGGAGAGATGGAACTTATTCCTGTCTTCCTTTTTAAAACTCTAAAGATGTATGGTATGTTTCTATGGGGAGAAAACAAAGTGCAATATATGAAAATTGTACTTTTATTTATTTATTTATTTTTTTTTTTTTGCAAGTGCCCTGAGTTGCAATTAACTGAGATTTAGGGTAGTTTAATTGTTTCTGCTACATTTTCACTTTTAGTTAACTAAAGTATGTTTTTACTTTAAGAACACTGGGTCTGCAATTTTACTGGCAGCACAACAGTAGCCTGGTCTGTCCGTGTGGGGAAACACACTTTCTTGGCTTTTCCCGGTTAGGGGTTGCCACAGCGGAACTCCAGTCTGCTAATGATTGGCAGTGAATTTTTACAGTATTGAGTTGCTAGCCCGGCATCCAACCTTCAAAGAAGGCACACCCACACATGCTCACACCTACCTACATGTCTTTAAATTCACTCAACCATGGGGAGGACATGGACTCCTCATAGAAGGTGCTCCAGCCGAGAATGGAACCGGAGAACCTCTTGCTGTGAGGCGACAGTGCTAACCACTGCACCACTGCAGAGTGAGGAAACACACAAGGGGACTTAAAGATTCAATTACTTGTTGTACCTAGGTGGTACATTTTCACTTTATTTGTTTATTTATACATTTGTATTTCTTTACAAGGGCAGAACGATCTCCATGGACCATGTTCAGACTCCATCTGGAAGCAGTGTCTGCTTAAGTGACTTGCTCAGAGACACACAACAATGGAGGATGAGGAATCAAATCCAGGACCACTGGACCACAAGAAACAGTTATTTAATCATCTGCAAATAATGTCAGACAAAACAGTCAAACACCTTTGGCTAACCAAAGTGCATTTTTACATTAAGAAGACTGTGACAGCTATTTTAGTGGCAGTAGTAAAATATGCTGGTCAGTCTGATCTGGAAAATGCACAGGGGCTTTTAAAGTGACAATTACTTATTGTAGCTATGTGGTATCTTTTCACTTTTGTCTAATAAATGTGCATTTTTACATCAAGAAGACTGAGACTGCAATTCTAGTGGCAGTAGTAAAGTAGCCTGGTCAGTCCAAGTTAGAGAAATGCAGGGAGGCTTAAAGTGAGATTGTTTTATCAGCCAGAGGGTTTATTACGGACTTAGTTGCTTGATGTTAATCTGTACTTAAGAGCTACTTTTGCTGTTCCCTTAATAAGTTCCAGGATTATCCAGCTTTTGGCAGAAGGAATTTACCTGGTCTCTCTCTGTTGGGAAGCATTCTAGGAAGCTCAAAGTGTAATCATTTATTGGCCAGAGTGAAGAAGTGGTAGTTTTCAGCTTCTTTCTGTCTGCTATAAATTACATGCTTTTTCATAGAACTGTTCATGGGGCAGGGGCGGTTAGCAGTACCCTCTATATTAGAAAACCTACAAAGCTAGTATTAAGGACTTTAACCTGTACAGAAAGGCTTTGTGTAGAGCTAAGCATAGGGAAGTTAGTCCATTAAACAGTACTGATATCGTATCATAGCACTATCTAACATCTAGCCTGAACCCTAGACACTACACAGGTGATTACAGTAAACCATTATAGCCAAAACCTAATACAGGTCCTAACTACATGGATTTGCAATTTCCTAATGTCTTGTTTGGCCAGCTTGGTAGATAGGGCATCCTGAGACAATGTAGCAATTGTCTAATGTACTCGGGCAACCTTTCAGTTCTTAAAGAAACTAACATGGCATGTGAGAGGTGTACACAGATAACTTCCTTACAGGCAAAAATCTCGCTTACAAACAAGGTTGTCAAGAACATCCACAGTACATCCTTCATTCATACTGCTCAACAAATAACATAGACCTTCTTATGCTGAGACACTTGACAGAAACCAGTCCATACTTCACAGACCTCCAGAACCATCTAATGGCAAAACCTAGCCTCAGCAACTACTAAAGCACATACCAAAAGGAGCACATAACGCCACACATAAGCCTACATCCAATGATCCCCCAAGATCAAAGCCCATAAGGCCAG
This sequence comes from Protopterus annectens, assembly GCF_019279795.1. Taxonomy (NCBI): domain Eukaryota; kingdom Metazoa; phylum Chordata; order Ceratodontiformes; family Protopteridae; genus Protopterus; species Protopterus annectens. Next base: position 1,320,320,027 of record NC_056746.1, on the reverse strand, counting down.
CAAACATGGTACCTAGTACTGTTATTATAGCAGATTCTATTCACGCCACACAGATGCCCCTCTCACAAGCTGGACCAGGAAAAGATAACAGTTAGTTGTCTACCTGGAGCTATGATCCATAATATCACTGCATCACTGGTATGAATATGATTCTGTCATAGTCAATGTGGGTGCAAATGAACTGAGACTTACCTCACTGGATTATATGAAAAGAGACAATATAGATCTCCCTCAATATGTGTCAAACAGGTAAGTGCCTTGCACTGAGCATCGTTCTACCCTCACCAAGCAGGATGCCACAGTATGAACAGAAAATGGTTGTTTTTTAATAACTCACTTAATTTCTGGAATTACTCCAGGGGAATCTAATATCTATCAACATGGGAGGACATGGTTAATAGGACATGTTGCTTTGCCAAGGATGGTCCACTCCTGTTCTCTCCTTGTCTTTTAAAGATTGAGTAAGACTTTATCCACCACCTTAGAGCCCTTATTAGGCAATATCAAAATAACAAAACTACTAACATAGCAAAAAACTCAAAGCAGTCTTAAGGTTTTACTGCTCATTCCTCAGAGCCTAAACAAGACTCCACATCCTACAAGTTCTTCTCACTCTGGAGAATATAGGCATCAGTGCTGTCACTGAAATTAGGCTTAAAGTGCAGAAAGTACTCCGACATTGAAGACAACAGTGCCTTTCTCACATATAGACAAACAGCAACACAGACAGGGACTAAAGGTAGAGGGGTCCAGATGTACATTAGCATCAAATATATCTCCATGTTGGTTAAGCAGGATGAGGCCCTGAAGTTCATCCACATCCAAGTCTCCATAGACAAGGTTCCCTACCATGTACTGACCAGCTACAGATCACCCTGTATGACCTGAGAAGTTCACAACTCTTTCCTAGACCTACTAGAGGCCCTCACTATCCATCCAAATACCCTATTTATTGGAGACTTTAACTGGCCTCTATAAACTCACAGCTCACAGGCATGGTATTTCTTGGACTTTATCTGCCAAACACCCTGGACCAGATAGTTCACACTCTAACTAGAGGATCAAACATATTGGACATAGCACTCACCAACATGGAAGACAGTTGCACCCCACCCCCTCCGTTTCATCTTATCTTTGGAGAAGGCAGACCGCAAAGCTCTCTCCCTTGAAATAAAAATCAAGCCTGAAAACTCAAACCAGTAACAGTTAGGACGTATTCTAAAGCAAACTACTTCCTATTAAGTGAATTTGTCAAAATTCACTGCTCCTTCAAATCCCAGGAACACAGCTACCAGTACAGAATTATTTACAGAAACCCTGTACAGACATGTAAATGCTGCACTGAGGCTGCCATACCTACACATGTAAGCTCAGCTAACACAAAAAAAATGTTGGTGGAATCCTCACCTTAACAGGATATATCACAAAAGAAAAAAAAAGTCATGGCAAAAATCATAAAGAGCATCTTTCATTGAGACAAGAGCACTTTGATTCAACTAAACAAGAAACAAAGAATTCTAATCCAGTCCAAGAAGGCCAATTATGAGTTTAGATTAGCCTCCCAGGCCAAAGACAATCACAAGACCTTCTCCAGCTATGTCAGGAACCTTTTAAGGTCATACTCAGCAGTGTGTATAACTGGTGGCAAATATCAAAATCCTTCACTGACCATGATGAAATAGTCAATCTGCTGGCTGATAAATCAACTCTAGCTTCATCCTCCACTCCACCCCCCCCCCCCGGCTATTCCCCTGTGGAATCCCTTGTAGCATATTGCCCAACTATCAACAAGGAACAGGTCTTGCTTGTGCTTGCTAAGGCCAAAAACACTGCTTCAGTGGGCACCAACAATATCCATGGATGTCTCCTAAATAGCTTAAAACAAGACCCAGCAGGAGAGCTTGAGGCACTCCTTAGCTAAATCCTCAAAACAAGTTACGGTGCCAGGTAACTGGAGGGCCACAACAGTCATTCTTCTTCATAAGGGTGGACTATTGGCTGACCCTTGGAACAACAGACCCACCAGTCTGACAAGTTTGATATGCAAAGCCATGCAATGAATTTTCATGGAAATGATCAACAAGGACATTGGCAACCTACAGACACTGGACACATCCCAATTTACTTACTTTGCATGATGGGAAAACTGTGCATACTGCCTACCTTAACCTGGCCAAGGCATTTGATACAGTACTGCACTCCAGTATTGTTGACAAACTCTGAGTACTAGGCATAAATCCTTACATAACTTACTGGATTTCTGGCTTGCTTACAGATAGAACCAAGAAGTCAGGATCAGTGAGACCACCTCCACCGGGAGACCAGTCACCAACAGAGAACAACAGGACTCCATGTTGGGCCTAATCATGTTTGGCATCTACTTCTCAGAAATAAAGGTTAATGTCAAGGGCCTCTGACACGCCAAGTTCAGAGATGACTATAAACTTGGAATTATCTTGGTTTACCCCATGACAGAAACATCTTACAGGAGGGTCTAACACAAACAAATTACTGGTGCCAAAGCCACTGATTAAAACACAGCACAAAGAAATGCATTATAATACCCTTTGGGAAATCATCCATCCATGCTAATTACTGCACTGATAAAACACCACAAAGAGCTGACCTGATAGTTAGGGATCTGAGAATATATGTAAACAGAAATCTGGTCTTCAACCAACAAGTAGATAATATAATAAGGAAAGCATTCAACATCACCCAACTTATAAGCAAGGCTATGGTATCCAGGTCCGAGGAAGTTATGGTACCAGTCTACTCAGTCCTTATTAGACCCATCAGTGAGTACAATGACCCGTTTGGCATGTATCTAACCAGGCACTTGCAGAAGTTGGAATGCCCTCATAGGTTCTCACCAAGAGAATCCCGAATATGAGTACTCTGTCCTGCACAGATCACCTTAAGGCCCTATCTCTGTACTTGGTCTCATGCAGCTTACTGAAAACTGATCTATGCTTAGTATATCCAGCTCTGATGGATCTTTTGCATATCCACAAAACAAACAACATCAGAAACACTACCTCCATAAAATTCCCCTCTTACTCCCTAACCCTAAGCCCCCTACTCATTCCTTAAGTCTAAAATCCCCCTCCTGCTGTTACCCTAAAATCCCCCCTCTCCTCCCACTCACTAACCCCAAATCTCTCCTTTCCCTTATTCTGTACAGCTGCTTGTCTGAACTCGTATACGGGTTTTATGTGAGCAACAGCCTATACAGGCTATATGATGCTTGAATTCCTGCCTTCAAGGCAGTGCTTTTTTGGGTGCTTGGAACTCCAGTACCTGTAGTGATCACATTATATGCTTTTAATGACAATGTTCATATTGCCCTTTATTTATTATCTAATGTTAATGTATTGTCTTGCACCATGGCCCACGTCATAGCTGTAAACAGACCTTGGACAAGTTTATCCACCTGTTAAACTGTAAACAAACAAACAAACACAGATAAATATATACATCCATTCCTATGATATTTATTATCCTTATTTAAATGCATAAACTTCATTGAAGCAAATGGGTATTTCTTTGGGTGACACAGACAGAAATATTGCATTACATAAATCAATTTGGACAGGACAGAGAAAACTGGATAACATATGCGATACACCTCAGCTGTAATAAATCATCATATCTAGTGGAAACCAACATAAAGATGGAGGAGTACACAAGTTCTGTGCAGAGTGCAATCAGTGCACAGCGACAGACTCCAGGCCCTTGAGAGAAAATAGCAGTAACTACTTCACCACCATACCTCCCATAAAAATCACATCTATTTCACAGTTTGCAAAGTACAATTAAACAGAGCCACATGATGTGCTGACTGCATGGAAACTGGCCTAAGTGACTATTTGCTAGGCTGCTTTTTGACATCCTTCCAAATAATTTGCCCATGCGTAACTATTTTTCAGTCAGGTGTCATGGCAAATTTAAGCTGTGCTTTTAAAGTAAATGAAAAATCCAGCAGAATTATCTGAAAAAAAATCATCCTTAAGGTAGTAAGCTGTCAATTTGGCTATCAGTGTACCTGCTGTGGGACTGATTGCATTTTCTGTTATTTTGACCACATATTTTGACAACGTAAGTGCCTTTTTCAAATATTATCACTTATAGTTTATCGAGAACACAGTAGATGAACTAAAGCATAAATGGAATAAATGCATTTGTGATAAGAGCCAGTTAACAAATTATGTATTTCAAGGAACCCTGAGAAGCAAATGAAAACCTCCAAAATTGTATTGGTGATTTTATTAGGTTACAAAGTAAACTGAAGTGAAGGGCAGGTTAAACAATCACTTGATAGTTTTCATGGTAAGGCTGAATGTGGATACATGACATTTGTCTCTTCCATGCAGTTTACTATGCATGTGCTGACAATAAAACGTTTTTAATATACATTTTCATTCACTTTAAAATGTAGCTTACTGAAAATCTAACACAGGAAAAACAACTCACAGGGTTTGTATATAACTCATTCAGAGAATGGATTGATTTTTTTTTTTGATTACTCTGTATATACCCCTTTTGTCTGTCTGTCTATGTATCTATCTAAAGCTAAGGAAGGTAAAGCGAATTACCCAGGTAGATCTTGTTAAGTATTTGATCAGTGTGTAGAGAAACTCTTGAAAACTGACCCTTTCCAAAAGA
>NC_056746.1:1320305362-1320310362 GCF_019279795.1 Protopterus annectens | reverse complement strand
AGTCTTATCCCCCTCTCCAAAATACTTCAAAATGTTTCCTGCAATAAAAAAGTCCATATGTAGCACAGCTACTGGCCTTCCCATAGTACTAACGGTGCACTTCTATACTTTATCGATACTGTCACTAAACCTTAAGATAATGACAAACTAGTCATCTCCTTATTTCTACACTTGTCTAAAATCTGCAATACAATTTCCATTCTATGGTCCAAAAGTTACTTGTCCGGTAGGTATTAGTCTCCATATCTTATAGTCACCACTGGTGTACTACAAGGCTTTATCCTTGGTTCCCCCCACACATCCACACAACAGGCCTTCCGAATACAGTAAGCAGATATCTCCACACTCATATGGTACACATCGAAAAGTACTGAAACGTTAACAGCCAGTAAAATATGGCTTTCTAAATCACAATTCATGTTACCCCCCCCCCCCCCAAAAAAAAACAACTTTTTTATTTCTCTAAATCTGTCCCCCTATGGGGAAAAAAGCAAAATTTAAAACTATCTATCTTAATAATATAACCTTTGAAGTCGCTTCTTATAGCAAATTGTTAGGGATGATAGTGGATGATAATCTTAAATTTGACTTTCATATACAAAATTTCATAAAAAAACTCTGCAGAAACTAGGGATGCTTTACAGAGCCAACAACTTTCTCAACAATGCAACTAAAACTAAACTTTCCAGTACTCACCTCCTCCCCTCACTACTTTATGGTAGTCTCACCTTTATTAACCTCAAGACCTCTAAATATGCTGCAAATGTGATTATGTTCTCTCACTATATATTGTAATACCGGTTTGTTTTATACTAACTTACTTTTAATTACAATAAATTGACTAACATTTCTCTAAATATTGAATCATTGTCATACAAGTTGCATCAGTTGTTAACATTTTCACACTAATTCAGTATACTTATTTAAACTGTAGATTTTTATATTGTTTTTGAAGATTTTAAAATCATTTCTTTTAAAATGTAATATTTTTGAGCTTTTCTCTACAGACCTGTTGGGTTTTTTGGATAATCAAATGTCAATAAATAAATCTTGCGATTAAACAGCACAGTTAAATGTTTACAAAGAACATTCATGTGCCGAATTGTGGAAACCATAATATGACTAAGTTTGTTTTGTTGTGTATTCTGAAGTAGTGTATCAAGAGAACCATCTTAAACGTCTAAAAGTCTATTGTAAAGATATGTTTATGAATATTGCCAAAGGACACTCTGAATGTTATGGATACAAAGGCATCTGATGCACTGGAGAGCATCAAACAGTAGAGCATGGAAGAAAAAAAATAATGCATGGGAACCTAAGATAAAATATAGTTTATATATATTTCTTTTTCTTTCTTTCCTTTCATTTCTACAGTAAAAACATACCAAAAGCTGAATGTAAGTAGATTCAAGCATATAGCACTAACGCTTCATGCCACTGTATGTGACGAACGTCTGGTCATTACATTCTACAAGTGTAACTGCTTGAATAATGTTCTGGTGGGTAAAGTCTTTTACCTCTTAAGGTAGTCTGTAACTGCACTACTGAATTGGGTCTAGGAGACAAGGATCCATAGTGTATGTGATCAGCAGATATCATGAAAACTTTTACTGTCAAATGTATATACGTTTAATTTACCTCTGTAGATTTTATTAAAGTATAATATCTGAAATAAGTTACATTCCAAGATTAAAACCATAGTTAATGCTTCTGTCGACTTTGCACATTAATTATAAAGTGCTGACAATTTGAGCATATGGTCTCTCTACTATCACAAGTATGCTATGAAAAGCAGAAGTACTGTTTCCTTCTGTATGATCATACTGAGCATAGTCACTTCAAGCCATAATTTGTAGATTTGTGAAATCCAGTTATAATGGCAGGTTGGCAAAGGATTCACATATTTATTGGGGGTTAAGAATTCTCCATGTGTTATGTTTCTAACTTGCTGCCGTTGCTAGTTTAGTAGTGGTTTGTGTTAAGATCCCCTCTACAAGTATGAATGTCTTCAGTTCTTGTCTGATTATGGTCTATACTGGGAAAGTAATCGCCTCATATAATACCGACTTGCCTTCTTCATATTACTTTAAAGTTTATTGGTCATGACTGGAAGCATCTTTAGTTTAAAATTAATTTAATTTTCTGTTGTACTTCATATGATAATGTTACAAGTGAGTATTCAAAATAAATAAATAAAATAAAGATCATAGTGTACTGTTTGACTTTTTAGTTTTGCTATTTATTCATTTTTCCCCATAAACACACCCACAAAATGATGTCATGCTATGTATTAAGTGATAATTTACATACAGTTTCAAGGCATTGTGGATAAGGAAAAAACTTACCTCTTTAGAGGTGCTGATTCTTATTTACATTGTAATTTCACTTCTACGTGATCACATATTATTTTTCTATTTGAAGTGTTATCTTGATACTGTCTAAGAAACTGTCTAATGCATTTAACATTGAAGTACAGAAGTCTACATATTAATTCAGCTAGAGAGATGGTATGGACTCAAGTCTGTCATTATGTTATGGTAGGGGTTTTCAGACATGAGAAAAGATAGTCAGAGGGCGATCCTTACCAAGAAAATAAAATATAAAAACGATACACTTTTTCTACATTTAAATCTGTAAAATTTTGTATTGTATATGATAAGGAGGTCATAGCCAAATCCAAACGATTGTTACTTTCACTTCATTTAGAATATGCCTGGCACACTGTAAGTGAGCACTCCATAACATTTATAGTGATGTATTATGGTCCATACAGCATCATATCAGTGACCATGCAGATGGTGTAGTCAAAGTAGGTGGCAATAAAACTGCCCAACACATTGGCAAAGTCTTTTATCTGTTACCAGTGTTTGTGTTTAGTTTTAATTTGTCTGCAGTTGAAATAATTTAATAGCAATTTGTGCATCTGGGTTATTTAAGTTTTTCATCGAACATCTCATATTAACTGCTTTTTACTATATCAAACATTGCTAGTCTCTGCACAGTAGCAGTAGCAGTAACAGTATCCATAATAGTAACAAATATCTGTTATGGCAGTCCATGGATGAACATGCTTGGGGAACCTGATAGTCAAACTTCAGTTTTAGAAGACATAAAACACAATTATGCATTTCAGAAATGGTTCAGTTAACAGGAATCAACATCAAAAGTAATCAACATAGCAATTTCAAGAAAATCCACATTCAAATATACTACAAAAATGATTGAACCAAAATCAAGTCAGTTTTCCAAGAGAGAACATAGAACCTCTGAAGGAGTAATTAGCAAAAACTGAATAATTTATATTATGCATAATTTGTAAAGTTTTAATTCCATCTTGTTTCTTCCTGATTCCCAGGTAGACAGAGGTGATCTTACACCCATGTTTTGGTTAATATCTAAAGCTTTCCTAAAGTGAAAATTACTTCAAAGATATAATGAGTCTCCCCAGTGACAGGAAATGCAAAAGAGGGTTAGGAAAATAGAATGGCCTTCCAAAAGTGTTGGTATATAAGACCACTGCCCAGATACAATGACCATGTCCAGTTGACAACTGACGTCTTAATTGCCGGGCCAAAAGAATCAAAGTGATATAGCATTAGTGGGAAATCAGTAAGCCTAATGTAAAACATTTTAATAGAAGAATGTAGTCTAAAGACAGACACATTGGGCAGTGTTCATAAACTGCTCACCCCCCCCCCCCCAGAGCAGCACTAAGGACTGCTCACTCTTGTTTCATCCAAGCACTAAATCGCAGGAACAGTATCCCACCCTAGTCACGACTAACACAAATCTACCGGACGCTGACAGAGAAAAGGAGAGATAATTTATCTTAAACATAAAACTGCCTCTCTTAAAGAGAGCAGCCTAACACCAAAACCCATACAGAAACGAGGGATATTGGGAGATTTAATACAAATGTCCATGCCAGAGAGAGAGCCTGAAACTTGGAACTCCAGGTGTTAAATATTTACTCCTGATTCACTCCCCTACTTCCCATTATAAATCTATCTCCTATCCGTTCTGTACCTAACCCATCCTCCCCTTCACTGCCTAATTTTTATGATTTTAACTTTTATACTACTTAAACTAATCACTCATGGTCAACGATATCTACTTGGAAAAGCATTTATTGTCCATGAGCATCTGCCCAGGCAAACAGATGACACCGATGTTATGTGACCAACTTCTCTATTGTTAGAACAACAGAAACAACAAGACAAAACTTTATTTGGAATTCCACAGGAAAGAAATGCATTAAAAGATTCAGTAGAACAATCTAGCTTAGGAAGCATTTTCCCTAAGACCACTTGCTGACCTTTCCCTATGTGATCCCTCTTAGGCATCCCCATCCAGCTCAGAACTGTATTATCTGTTGTACACATGTCAGATCCTGTAAACCTCCATGAAAGTTCACTAATTCTGAATGCATCCTCATAAAACATGACAAGGTAGCTCGCAACACATACAATTCAACAGTAGCCAGAATTTAATCTCAGTATCTCAACACAGCTCTGTGTTTGCTGGCTTTTTGCAATCATCTGCTAAACCCCTCACTCTCATCAAACCTCTGAGTGTTTCATAAAATCTTGACCTCCTTCAAACTTAGCAGCCACACTCAAATCCAATAAATGAGTGTGTATGGATCTGAATGAGCTCCCACATGCACCATGTTTCTTGCTACCCATGTCTCTGGCCACGCTTTGTCTTGTAAAGGTAATTCATCCTCAAGGCCTCTAAAGGCCCACAATGCACAACTATAAGACTTGCTGGTGGACTTGGCCCCTGACTGCTGAATCAACCTACTGCATGCCAGTCAACCAGTCTGCCTCTGGTACAACTGTTGGTAGATCCTCTGCCTCTGGAGCTGTATGTCAAAAAAGAACTAAAAATGAGACATACTGTCAGCCTCATCTTAAAGGATTATCTTAAGGATGAGCCCAAAATACAGAGTTTATATTTTACATATTTGTACATACTTTTGTCTTAATTTTCCTGATTTT
>NC_056746.1:1320260362-1320300362 GCF_019279795.1 Protopterus annectens | reverse complement strand
ATACGAAAATAACTGCAAACTTGGGAGCATTGTCCTTAACTTGTTTGACATCTCCTATGCACAAGCACTTAGAACATATGACACTTTCTTCAATGCCAAAATATGTAGCTTTCTGGCATTTAGAAAGAAAGGTTTGATGTGCATATGGCAGATAATATCCATACAGTACATGGAGTTGCCCACCTGATCATTCCTGAGGATCACAGCAGCACCATGGAAATTTTTGCACCATGTATGTAACTCGTATCAGCTCGATTACAGAATGCGGTACCCTGTTCTGTAACCTGTACCTCTGCTTTTTTTTTTTTACAGAGAGAATTGAAGGACTTTGAGGTTTGACTTAAAGCTGAAGACAGTAGCACATCTTACTCTTCTCTCTAACCTAGACACTTCTTGGCACACACTATTGTCTGACGTATAGAGGTTTAAAGGACCCCATATAATGCTTAACATATACAGCTTTAAAGGCCCCTTATAATGCTTAATATATAGACCTTTAAAGGTCCCCATATAATGCTTAATATATGGAGCTTTAAAGGCCCCCTTATAATGCAAAACATTTAAACTTTAAATGTCCCCTTATACCTAACATATACAGCTTTGAAGAGTCCCTTATACTACCTAAAGTGTATACATTTAAAGGTCCTCTTATAATGCCTAACATATGCAGCTTTAATGGTCCCCTCATGATGTCTAACATATACAGCTTAAAATGTTGACAGATGAGATCAGACAGGAGGCCCCATGGACTATATCTGCAGAGGACATTGTGCTCTGTAGTGAGAGTAGGGACTAAGTTTAGGAGACCCTGGAGACCTTGGAGAGGTGTTCTAGAGAGGAGAGGAATGAAAGTAAGCAGGTATAAGAATATGTATATTTGAATGAGAGGGAGGATAAAGGAATGGTGAGTATGCAGGAAGTACAGCTGGCAAAGCTGGATGAGTTTAAGTACTTGGGATCAACAGTTCAGAGTAATGCTGAGTGTGGAAGAGAGGTGAAGAGAGTATAGGCAGGGTGAAATGGGTGAAGATGAGTGTCGGGAGTGATTTATGACACTGGTACCAGTAAGAGTGAAATGGAAGGTCTTCAAGAGGGTAGTGAGATCAGCTATGTTATATGGGTTGAAGATGGTGGCATCAACAAAAAGGCAAGAGTCAGAGCTGGAGGTGGTAGAGTTAAAAAAGATTTGCACTGGGTGTGACAAGGTTGGACTGGATTAGGAATCAGTATTTTAGAGGGTCAGCTCAGGTTGGAAATTTTGGAGACAAAGCCAGAGAGGAGAGATTGCATTGGTTTGGAAATGTACTGAGGAGGGATGCTGGGTATACTGGGAAAAGGATGCTAAAGATGGAGCTGCCAGGTAAGAGGAAAAGAAGGCCTAAGATAAGGTTTATGGATGTGGTGAGAGAGGACATGCAGGTGGTTGGTGTGACAGTGCAAGATGCAGAGGACAGGAAGAAATGGAAACAGATAATCCGCTGTGGTGACCCCTAATGGGAACATCCGAAAGAGAAGAAGATACAGCTTAAAAGGTCCACATAAAATCCCTAGCATATAAAACTTTAAAGGTCCCCATATAATGCTTAGCATGTATAATTTTAAAAGTTCCCTTGTAATGCCTATCATATAAACAACTCAGGGTACCCATATAATGGCCAATATATACAACTTTAAATATCCATTATAATGCCTAAAATATTCACCTTTAAAGGTTCCATCATAATGCCTAAAATATACACATTTAAAGGTCCCCCTGTAATGCCTAACACATTTATTTATTTATTTATTTTACATTTGTTAACTGGGAGAGTCCAACTGGATACATCATTAACAAGAGAAAGACATGTTAACCAAAAGGTTCAATAAACAATATAAGAGAACACAATCTGTATACTTCTTAAAGAAGTATAGTAAATATAAGATAGTGAGTTAACCAAAGAGTGTATTTGCCAACATTCACAGGCTACATTAATAAATACATCTTATAGAAGTGTTTAACAGCAAGTATAGCAGGAAGATAGAGTAGATAACTTCATAACTAAAGAAATTGCAAATAAACGCCAACAACGTAACAAAAGTCAGAATGCTGACATGGAAGAATCACTGCTCGTTCAAAAGATGAAAAATATTTAATATAGAAACTCCACAGATAACACGTACATGGGTTAAGTGCTTTCAACTGTGCTAAACAGTCTTCATCAGAACAACTCCCTAATCAAAAAGTACAAGTTATATACTCCTCCATATTGTTCTTAATTGCTTAATTGATCATGTTACCGCCAAAAACTTTTTTTAAAAACATACTAACTACTTATAAAATGTGTGTAAACGCTGTTTACTCCTTACTACATAAAAATGCACATTAATCTCCTACTATTACTGTGATTTGTACCTTATACTTACTTTGTATATACATATACATAATGTATGTATGGTACACGTATAATACACCAAAAAAATATGCAATAATACATACATAAATATAAACGTGAATCACATATTTTTTCTATTAGTGTATATCCTATCCAAATCCTAATATATATTTATCTTAAATATTTAACCTTAAAAAAATTTTTTAATACTAATAATTACAGTGAATAAACGTAAAACTGTAATGTTAATATGCTAACATATGAGAAATAAATATCTACTATGACCAGTGTACGCCACTGTGTCACTATAACTATATATGTCTTGTACAGCATTAAGTAACAATTTAAGGTGATACCACCATATCTACATCAGTCCGGAAGGGAAAAATAGAGAAGAAAACAAGAACTGAATACCATATAGTACACTTATTAAAAATATGCACTACAAATGTTCATATGGCTTGGGGATGGAATCATTTATAATAAGGATAAGAATGGTTTGATACTGATAAAATCATTAAGCCCTGGTTTTCTGGTGGAATCTGTCAGAATCTGCCATCTACTCTCACTTGCTGCTAACTCCATTTTCCAATTCCCTCCAAGTGGTGTAATAGAAACCTGATCAATAATGGCAAATGAAAAGCTGTGATCATTCCCTTGTTCCAAAATGTGCCTATATAAAGCATTTTTGGTGTCACATTTTTGTATCCGGTATAGATGTTCATAAACACGTTTCTTCAGTTGTCTTTCCGTTTTGCCTATATAATGTGCGTTACACCGTCTACAATTGGCTATATACACTATCCCTTTCGTACAACAATTGCCGGTCTTACATTTAATGGACGTATGGTTGATGTCATCTAACCTGATGGTCCTGACTGTATTGATATACTTGCATTGCTTGCACCTCCCACATTTAGTGGTTCCATTAAGTACATCTATTCTACCCTTACTATTACTAGCCCTTTCCAACTTCATAACTAATTTCGACATGAGTCTCCATATAATGCCAGTCATGTATATAGCTTTAAAGATCCTCCTTATAATGCCTAACATTTAAACCTTTAAAGGTCCCCTTATCATACCTAACATATACAGCTTTAAAGAGCCCCTTGTAATACCTAAAATATACAGCTTTATAGGTCCAGATATAATCCCTACCAAATATACTGTTAAAGATCCCCTTATAATGCTCACATATACAGCTTTAAGGGACCCTTCATAATACCTGATGATATATAAAGCTTTAAATGTCCCTTCATAATGACTAACATATATAGCTTTAAAGGTCTTTAAAGATGCTTAACATATAAAACTTTAAAGATACCCTTATAATGCCTATTATATTAACAATTGAAGGTACCCTTTTAATGTGTAATATGTACAGCTCTAAAAATGCCATATAATGCATAAAATATACAGCTTTAAAGGTCCCTTACAATGCCTAAAATTTATACCTTTAAGGGTCCCCTTATAATGCTTAACATATACTTCATAAAAGGTCCCCTTATAATGCCTAACATATAAACAACTCAAGGTATCTTTATAATGTCTAATATATACAGCTTTAAATATTCCTTATAATGCCTAAAATGTACACCTTTAAAGGTCCCCTTATAATGCCTAACATATACAGCTTTAAAATTCCCCTTATAATGCCAGTCATATAAGCAATTAAAGTTACCCTTATAATGCCTAATATATGCAAATTTAAAGATCCCTTATAATGCCTGAAATATATACCTTTAAAGGTCCCCTTATCATACCCAACATATACAGCTTTAAAGAACCCCTTATAATACCTACAATTTGCACCTTTAAAGGTCCCAATACACTCCCTACTATGTACACTGTTAAAGATCCCCTTATATTGCCTCACATATACAGCTTTAAAGGTCCCCTCATAATGCCTAACATATGCAGCTTTAAAGTCCAAATAAAATGCCTAACATATACAGCTTTAAAGGTCCCCATATAATGCTTAACATATATAACTTTAAAGGTTCCCTTATAATGCCTAGCATATAAACAATTAAAGGTACCCTTATAATGTATAATATGTACAGCTCTAAATATCCCTTATAATGCATAAAATATGCAGATTTAAAGGTCCCCTTATAATACATAAAATATATACATTTAAAGGTCCCCTTATAATGCATAAAATATATACCTTTTAAAGGTCCCCTTATAATACCAAAATATACACCTTTAAAGGTCCCCTTATAATGTCTAAAATATACACCTTTAAAAGGTCCCCTTATAATGCCCATCATAAAAAACAATTAAAGGTACCCTTATGTGTAATATGTACAGCTCTAAAGATCCCTTATAATGCATAAAATATACAGCTTTAAAGGTCCCCTTATAATGCATACTATATATACCTTTAAAGGTCCCCTTATCATGCCAAAAATATATACTTTTCTAATTTCTCCAAATCTTTTGGGTTTCTAATACCATGATGAGAATGGACCCCATTCCTAAGTCAAAGTATGATTATAGTTCATGAAATTAGTATTGGTTTAATCTTTGATATCAACCAAAAGTGCTCTTTGCAGAATCCGTAATGTGCCCAGTAATGACTCCTCCTTCAATTCATATGGGGATACATGGATGGGTAACATCTAAGTAGGACTGTAAATTCTTTTTTATAAGACCCATTGCTCCTAATACTGTTGAAACTATCTGGGTATCTTTCTTCCATATTGCTCTTGTTTCTGCCTACAGATCCTGGTATTTTATGACTTTGTGTCTCTCTGTACACAAAAGACTATAGTCACTGGGTGTGACGATATCAATGCTACTTTTCTCTTCTTTTCTTGGATGACTATATCCAGTTTTCTAGCATCTATCTTTTGAACTGTTGGTAATGGGTAATCCCATATGATACAAACTTCATTTTCTTGATGCTTTGTGGCTGATGTTTCCAGTGTTTTTCAGTCACTGCAATACCATAATGTTTGCACAATCCCCAGTGCAACAGTCACAACATATTATTATGCCTTTCACTATACAGTCCTTCTGCCATTAGTGTGTCAAAATCAGCAACAAGGTGTGTGACTGTGTTTCAAATTTGTTTTTTACAAAACCTACATTTGTCTGTTTCTCCCACATGTTCAATGGACTTTGTAAACCAGCGTGTACATAGCCCACTGTCTTGAGCCGCCAATATTAACCTTTTATCTCTTGTTTTGAATTCACCTCTCCTTACACATTCCTGCGTTCATTCTTGATCAACATGAGGTTATTCCAGAAGTTTTCCATATTTGCAATTATATTAATGCATTTTCCACATTTCTTGCTTTTTCATCTGATTCCTCACCTTATATTATTTCTTTTGTTTTTTGGCACATTCAGTTGCTGCCTGATTTTTATCTACTTCTGGTTTTATTTCCATTCCTGCTTGATGCTGATATGCTTCTACTAGATTAAGCAGGGAAGTCATCATAGATGTATTCTCCTCATGTTTCAAAACTTTCACTACATTTAGGTCTCATGATGTCAGCATATATGTGTGGAGTCCCACATTTCCAGATCTGTACAGGTAATCAATTTCATAGAGGCCCATCCCGCCTTCGGAATGGGGAATATATGATCTTGGTATGCACTGATTTTTATAGATCATTTGGTGAGCATAAAACATACTACTTGTTTTAATATCTAATCTATCCAACATGTGTTGGGGCCAGTCAATCTCTCCAAAACTGTAAGTTAGGACAGGAAGAGCAAATTGATTTATAGCTTGGATTTTGTTCCTAGATGTCAATGCTGTTTTCAGAATTCATTTAAGTCTTCTAAAATATTCCTTACTAAGTTTTACTCACATTTTTTGTGTTTCATTGCTGATCCTTCATCAATTCCCAAGTATTTATACACTCCCTCTGGGTCAAGTTCTTTTATATCACATTCTTGTCCCAAACTGATTTTTTCCTAGTGCTGCAGATGTCCTTCATGGATGCATCTGCAGTCATAACAAATGGGTTGTCCTGTCATCAGGCAGCCCTTCGGTCGGCCGGATTCCAAAGTCCGGGTCCGGCTTCGGCTGATGTCGCATTTCACCCGACGTCATCTCTGCTGGTCTTCGGGTATAAAGGCATCAGCCGACGCCATTTTCCTCAGTCTTTCTTGCCGCGTGGCGCCCGAAGCAGAAGCTGTTCGCAAGTGCCGGTCAGTCAAATCCAGAGATTACTACTACCGAATACTACTTCAAAGACTTCTAAAAAGCTAAGTACCCCGTTGGGGACTCTTTCTTGCCTCAGCCGATGTCAGAAAAAGTCAATAACTGTTTAACTTGTGGGAAACAAATACCTCATAAAGATTTCCACTCTTACTGTTTGCCTTGCTTAGGCCCAGACCACGACGTAGCAGCCTGTTCGGCCTGTGCTTCCTTCAACTGACGAACGCTTAGGCGTCGGTCGGAGTTTGCTGAACAGTTTTTCGGCTCAGATTTTGCGTACATTATGCCGTCGGATCCTCCGACTACCCAAATTGTTAAAAAACGCAAAGAAAAAGACTGACACTCGTGGTCCGCGGTTTCGGCCGAAACCACGGTTAAGCAAGCCGCGAGTGTCTCGGTTTCGGCCGAAACCGAGAAAACTGGTCAATCTACAGCCGAATCCATGACTACTACTGAGGCCCCTGCTACCTTACCTGAACTAGCCTCAGAAATTTTGCCTACAACTGTGGATCCTACTGATCTATCAGACACCATCCTCTTGGATATCTCTACCCCAGCACGTGGTGCTGCTAGGCCTCCTGCAGCCATGTCTATTAAGGCCTTTGCCAGGGCTAAAGCAGCCAAATCAGCTAAATCAGTGCCTGTTAAACCACCCTCTCTCAGGCCCACTTCTAGTTCACAAATGCTTGCTCTGGCAGAAGATTTAATATCCTTAATTAGGGGATCCCAATCTCACACAGACAGGGCCTCTCAGCCCCCAGAAAAGAGACCTAGAGCAGAGCCCCCCGAGCCTGTGTCCTCTGATGATTCTGCGGATGACTCAGACATTACAGACCAGCCAGAGGCTCCTTTCTCCAACTATGAAGATTCAGATGCTGAAGAATCCATTCCAGCTGCCTCTCCACCAGAGGAATTCTCCTTTGGGGAAACCTTACATGCCATGAGAGAACAATTCCAATGGCAGGGACAAGATTTCTCAGACTCAAGAAAAAGGCTTAGGACCTTTCTGCACTTACCACAACATAGGCCCTTAGCTATACCTCCTGTCCTATCTGTTGTGGACGATGCATTTAATGATGTCTGCACTGCACCTGATTCTTTACCTCCAGCCCCTGCCAAACCAGATAGATTTTATAGGGTACCAGACACTCATCACCCCTATACAAGGCCCCACTTGCAGACCCCGAAACTATATCCCAGGGGCCTAAGGCAGTAGCCTCGACCACAGCAAAAAACCCTATTCCCTCTGAAAGGGAATCCAGGTCATTAGAGAGATGGGGGAAAAAAGTCTACACCTCTGCTACTCTCTCAGCTAGAGCTTTAAACTGTCAGTTTCACATGATCCAATACCAAGAGTTTATGCTTGATCAGTTAATTAAGAAGCTGTCCTCTGATGAATCTTTAGATAAGAAATATGTATTAGAAATGGTGAATAACATCCAACAGGTTAGTAACCATTCTTTAAAATGTGGCTATGATGCACTGGAGGCTTCATTTAGATCAGCCATGACTGGCACAGTTATAAGAAGGCATGCATGGTTGAAAGAACAGGTCTTGCCGGATCATGTTAAAGCTAAGCTATTGGATGCTCCTATGGATAAGGCCAGTCTATTTGGGGTACCTGCCCAGCAGGTAATGAAGAAAATGGAAGAGAAGGCAAAATCTGTAAAACAGTCAAAGATTTCCTACAGGTTCAGCCCCCAAGGTTTAGCAGGAACTGGCCTGCCAAAAATTGGTCCTTTCCTGACTCCACAAGGTCACAAAGGGGCAGGAACAGACGCTCGAGGGGCAGAAATCAATCCAGAGGAGGTGCCTACAGAGGACGACAGTGGCAAGGCAATAACCGAGGCACAGACACAACCACTGCCACTGCAACAGGACAATCACAGTGACTTGAATCTGACTCCGCCTACTAGGGAGCAAATAGCAGCACCATTAGGCGGAAAGTTAGCCTTATTCTCAAAAAATTGGCACTATATTACAAAAGACAAGTGGATTTTACAAACCATAGACCAAGGCTACCGGTTCCACTTCCACACTTTACCAGTAAAAAGAGGAATGCCAAACCTGCCCCCAAATCAAAGAATAGAAGCCCTGCATCAGATAGCGGAATTAATAAAGATGAGAGCTGTGGAAAGGGTACCAATAACAGAACAGGGCAAAGGATTCTACTCCAGACTCTTCCTAGTACCAAGAAAAGAGAAAAACTGGAGACCTATTCTCGACCTGTCCATCTTAAACACATACATCATTGTCCCAAAATTCAAAATGCTGACCCTACAGCAACTTCTTCCCATGCTGGGCAAGGAGTGTTGGCTGGTAACTCTAGATCTCAAGGAGGCATACCTGCACGTCCCCATTCGACCAAATTGCAGAAGATACCTCAGATTTCTTGCAGGATCAGAGCATTATCAATTCTCAGCATTGCCCTTTGGCTTATCTACTGCGCCCAGAGTATTCACAAAATGCCTGGCATCAGTAATCGCCCACTGCAGAGTACAGGGAATCCAAATTTATCCATACCTGGACGACTGCCTGTTACAAGCAGACAACAAAAGCAAGCTGACAACAGATTTACAAAGGGTCATTTACTTGCTTCAAGCCCTGGGATACACAGTCAATTTACAAAAGTCAAGGCTGACTCCATCCCAGACAAGAACTTTCTTGGGCGCGGAATTGGACACAGTAAAACAGATGGCATTCCTAACTGCAGAAAAACAAAAAGAACTCCCTCTTTACTTCTTGGCATTAACAAAGCAGAACAAACTAACAGCGAGAAAAGTTCTGCAGGCCTTGGGCTACATGGCATCATGCATAATCTTGGTCCCACATGCCAGACTGCATATGAGAAAGTTACAGTGGTACCTAAAGAATTTATGGCCTCAACACAGACACAGCTTAGAAACAGAAATACCACTAATCCCATGCTTAAAACAGGAGTTCCTATGGTGGGCTCGGGCATGCCAGTCAAACCCAGGCTTACCCTTCCACAACTTTCGAGCAAACCAAACCATCACAACGGATGCCTCAGACCTAGGATGGGGGGCACACATGATGGACAAATGCGTACAAGGACTGTGGACTCAGGACCAGCTGCACCTGCACATAAACCAAAAAGAAATGCTGGCAGTAAAACTGGCAATCCTAAAATTCAGACCATTCCTCAAAGAAGGCCATTTGATGATAAGGACAGACAACACCACAGTCATGTGGTACATCAACAAGCAGGGAGGCACTCATTCCTAACCCCTATGCAGGATGACTTTGGACCTTTGGAATCTGGCTCTAACCTACAACATCCAGTTACAGGCAATATTTGTACCGGGAAAAGAAAACACCCTAGCAGACATTTTAAGCAGAACCACCTCGGATGCTCACGAATGGATGCTACACCCGGACATCTTCAAGACCATCACAAAGAAATGGGGAATGCCACAAATAGACCTATTCGCTTCCCCACAAAATCACCAGCTCAAAAAATTCTGCACAAGGACATTCCACCCACTTGCATGGAAGGTGGACTCTCTATCCTTCAGCTGGAAAGGCCTGACAGCATATGTATTCCCACCTCTTCCCTTAATACACAAGGTACTACTGAAAATCAAAGAGGAACGTCCAAGGATAATTCTGATAGCACCGAACTGGCCAAGACAACACTGGTACCCATTACTGAGGACCATGTCTCGGGAGAAAATGTGGTCAATACCCCTGATGCCTCTGATGTTAACTCAGAACAACTACAACATCATACATCCAAACCTAAAAACCTTGCAACTGACTGCCTGGAACATCATATAGCAGACCTTTCACAAAGGGTTAAAGACATTATCCTTGAAGCCCGCAGACCTTCAACAAGAAGGAACTATGCAGGAAAATGGAAAAGGTTCGTCATTTGGAGTACTGAAAGAGGAAAAGATGTGTCGAACATAGATATTGCTAACATTCTGGAGTACTTGGCAGAGCTTCTACATACAGGCCTGTCTTATTCCTCCATCAAGATACATGCATCAGCTATTTCAGCAGAATACAGCTTTGATCCTCCTGTCTTTTCACATCCTCTACTCAGGCAGTTCCTCAGAGGGATCAAGAATGTAAAACCTCCTAGGAAACCACCATTACCAGCATGGGACTTGAATTTTGTACTAGAAAAATTGACACTCCCTCCGTTTGAACCAGCAGCAACAGCAGACCTACAACACCTGTCATGGAAAACTGCTTTCCTACTGGCTATTACTTCAGCAAGGAGGGTTTCAGAACTACAGGCCTTAATGGCAGTGCAACCCTTCCTAATCTTCCATCAAGATAGGGTGTCCATGAGAACTAATCCTACATTTATGCCTAAGGTGGTATCCAGAGTGTCTTTAAACCAGGCAATCCACCTACCTACCTTCTTTCCCAATCCACAAAACAGAGGTGAAAGAATAATGCATACCTTGGATGTACATAGACAGTTACGCTACTACCTGGACAGAACCAAAGCTAACAGAAAACTGACCAGCTCTTTGTAGCCTATGCAACAGGAAGGGAAGGAAAAGCAATTTCCAAACAGACAATCTCCAAATGGATAGGAAATTGCATAAGATTCTGTTACTCTTACCATGGAAAACCAATTCCACAGAACATAAGACCTCATTCTACAAGGGCTACAGCCACTACCACAGCTTTCTTAAGAGGAGTGGCAACCAAGGACATTATTGAGGCGGCTACTTGGACCTCCGTGCATACATTTGCCAAGCATTATAATTTACCTCTATACTCTAGATCCCGAGCAGGGTTTGCCACTGCTGTACTGCAAGGGATCCTGACTACACCATAATTATTATTCCTCCTCCCCTAGTTGGCTATGGTATTCTACCCATTTGTTATGACTGCAGATGCATCCATGAAGGACATAGTACAGTTTTGTACCTACCATAAATGTAGATGTCCGAACTGGATAGCATCTGCAGTCAGGATTACCCTCCCTCCTTCCCCTCTGCGGTACTCCTAGGTATTTACCCTCCTTTTAGCTAGCTGGGAGTCTGTTATGGTGTATTTGTTTGTATATATGTACATACATGTTTATTTTTTGTGTTTGCCTTCTACTATTTTGGAAACATTGGCATTTATCCAAAATTTTAGCTATCCAAGAGGGCAATTGGCATCTGGGGCAAGAAACACTGAGGAAAATGGCGTCGGCTGATGCCTTTATACCCGAAGACCAGCAGAGATGACGTCAGGTGAAGTGCGACATCAGCCGAAGCCGGACCCGGACTTTGGAATCCGGCCGACCGAAGGACTGCCTGACGACAGGACAACCCATTTGTTATGACTGCAGATGCTATCCAGTTCGGACATCTACATTTATGGTAGGTACAAAACTGTACTTTTTCCTGCTTTAAATGTTGCTTTTGCACATTTATCAAGACCAAATGACATTCTAATATCATCTGAAAAAGTTTTGGCAACCCGCAGCTGTGCTTTCAGTTCATCTGATGAGCTATACAGCTTTAAATCATTGACAAATAGAAGATAAGCCTTTAGACTGTTTTTCTAGGAGCCAAACTGTAGCCATGGCTTATGCTGTCAAGTAATCAACTTAATGTGTTAAGGGCAAGGCAGAATAGCGATGGTCAGTCAATAGCAGGCAGTCAAATAGAATAACTCCTCCTCTTCCTTCTTTCCAACCCCAACCGGCATACCACAGGGATCCACCCTTGGGCCCATGCTTTTCAACATTTTCATCAATAACTTTCACACTGCTATTCCTGACACAAACATTATTCAATATGCAGACGATTCAACCTTAATCTGCTCAGCTACTAACCTCTCTGAACTGCTGACAAAAACCCAAACTACTTTCTCCACAACAGAAAACTGGATGCACCAAAACCACCTCTCTCTCAATGCAAATAAATCTAAAATCCTACTATTCCCCCTTCTAAGACCTTTTCCTTCAACAAAAATGAATTCAGAGTCATTAGCCAAACTAACTCACCCATAAGTGGTGCCTTCTGCAAAACTCCTAGGCATAACTGTGGATAAACACCTGAAGTTCGACACACATATATACAACAAAATATTAAAAAAAAACACCAAAAGCTAGGTATGTTGCATAGGAACAATCATTTTTGTCTCTCACTCCACTAGACATACTCTGGCCACTACATATCTTCTCCCTTTCTTTATTATATGGTGCTCCTCTCCTTACCAACCTGTCCACCTCTACAACCTCCAAACTAGAAAACTGCTACAATAAAATCTCTAAATTTGCCACCAGTTCTAAAAATTCCACCCATCACTGCCTCATCCTTCAACCATTGAATTGGCTCAAACTTTCAAATGACCTTAACTACCTGCAACTATCCACAGCACATAGGCTTGTATTTCATCCTACAAAATGTCCTGCTCTAGCTAATATCTTTCTCCCTTATATTCCTAATAGAACACTTAGATCAGAGCACCAGAATCTAATTGCTATCTGCAAACTTAAGCATCCTGCTGGCCAGCTGCTCCTTTCATATGCTCTAGGCAAAAAATGGAATTCCCTCCCCTCCTCACTAAGAACCAGATCTAACTCTGAAAACTTCAAAAGCCAGCTTTTCAAACACTTGTCCACTAAATGGAAATGCACCTGCCTCCACCCTACTTAATTTCCTTTCTAAGTCTATACCCAAGAAGTCCCTTTTTGTACATAAGCGGTCTACAATCTCCCATAGACATATACCTATGACCCTACACAAGCTCCCTATAGCTCCTTTAACTTCACTCTTTCTAACCTAATAACAATTACTAGAGCTATGCTAGCACGACTCAACTTTGTAAATAATGTAAATAATGTGATAGTTTTCTACTTAAAAGGTGTATGTTAAGAAAGCATATCCAGAATTCCTCACTTGATGTATGTAACTGACTTCCACACTCAACACCTCAGTGCCATTGCTCAAAGGAAACTGTATAACCCTTAACCTCTCTCTATGAATTCTGCTAACTATGCTTGTGAATATTCTTATTTTTGACTCTCTTTACAATGTTATCTTGTATACTCCTGTATTTTATTGTAACTGAATTTGTTTAATGCTTTCTTGGGGCTTTTCTCCCTGGGCCTCCACTGAAAATGGGTCATGTTGGCCCAGTGGACTTCCCCAGTAATCAAACTGGAAATAAATAAATAAATAAAATGGTGACAGAGAGTCACCCTGGAATATCCTCCTTTGAATTTTTATCCCTGGGGTAATAATTTGTCCTTTATCATTGTTTAATTGCAAAGTGGTCTGGTATTGTTTCATGTTCACTGTAATGTAGTCAATCAGTGTAGGATGTCTCTTTTAAGCACTCTTTTTATCCATGAATATGGAATAGTATTAAATGCTTTTTTGTAGTCAATCAATGCCATACTTAGATTCTTCCCCTTTTTTACAGTTCTCCACTGTGACTTTAACACCAAATGATCCTTTTTTTTTTCCATATGACTTTCTTTTATTGCCCTTTTGTTCTATTGCCATAATTAAGTTTTCTTCTAAATGACTATAAACTCTGTGGGCATAAATTCCCATGTATAGTTTATAGGTCATCGGAAGGCAAGTTATTGGTCTATATTTTTGGGGTAGCTTGCAGGTTTATTCTTAAGCAGGAGTATTGTGTTACCTGTTGTTAGCCAGATTGGTGGCTGTTCGGGGTGCGCATATAAATAGTTCTTCCTCCTGACTAGGTCTTCATGCAAAGATAAATACTTTTAACCAAAAGTTAGGCACTGCATCTGGGCCTGGGGTTTTCCAGTTAGAGGCTTTTTTTTTTTTGTTTCAATCTCTTTGGCTGTTACTTTATCCCATCTCATACTCTGTACCTTTAAACTTTTTATTCTTTCTTTTACTTCTTCTATCCATTTAGCATCTTTGTTGTGTTCCACAGGATCTTCATAGATCTCTAAAATGCATCTATTTCTTTATTTTTTTGGCAGTCATTCAATTCCTTTTACCTTATTTCCCAATTCTCCATAAAACTTTTTGGGTCATCACTAAATTGCCTATTTTGTACTTTTCCTTTGTATTTATCTGTGTATCTTCTAGGTTTTTCCACCTGTACTGAAATTTTAATTTATTATTTGCGATAGTACACAATAGATTCTGATCTGTTCTAATACTGTGCATTGCTTTTAGCACTTCTATCTTTCTTAGTATTTTTGTTGATCTATTCCTTCTTCCATAGTCTTCTAACAGTGACACTTCTTGTCTTAATTGCTTTGTATTTTTCTCTTTTTCGATACTTCCATGATGGTATTTGATTTCTCCCCTTCCTTTGCCTTACTACATTGTGCTTTGTGGTAGAACTTTATCAGTTATTAATTTAGCTGCACAATAACATATCCTGTTTGGGCGGCCATGGTGGTACAGAGGTTATCGTTGCTGCCTCAAAGCAAGAGGTTCTCTGGTTCAATCCTCGGTTTGGGTGCCTTCTGTGTGGAGTCTGCATGTCCTCCCTGTGGTTGCGTGGATTTCCTTTGGGTGCTCTGGTTTCATCCCACATCCCAAAGACATGCTGTAGGTGGATTGGACACTCTAAATTGGCCCTAGTCGTGTGTGTGTGTGTGTATGTGTGTGTGTGTGTGTATGTGTGTGTGTATATGTGTGTGTGTGTGCCTTCTGCGGAAGGTTGGGTGCCAGTCTGGCAACACAACACTGTAAAACTTCACTGCCAGTCATGAGTGGACAGGTGATCTGCTGTGACGATCTCTAACCAGGAAAAGCCAAAAGAAGAATAATAATAATAATAACATATCCTGTTTACTTCTGTTATATTGAATGGGTCTCTATGGACAGACCTAATTACTGTGCTCATTTGTTTTATCAGACTTCTGACTTTCGGGGTTTTATTGACCTTCTGCAGTCTATTTCTTTCATTGATTTTAATATATTTGTGTCTATTAAATCAAGCAACTCTTCCCTTAATTCATTTTCTTTCAGACTGAGGGCACATCCTTTTTCTTCCACTTCCTGCAGGCATTCTATAGAATGTTCCGTAGCATCTTCCTGTGGTACCTTATCTTATACCTTTAAAGGTCCTCTTATAATGCCTAAGATATACAGCTTTAAAGATCTCCTTATAAGGCCTAACATTATAAACAATTTAATGTCTCCTTTTAATGCCTAATATTTACACCTTTAAAGGTCCCCTTATAATGCCTATCATATAAAGAATTAAAAGTACTCATGTCTAATATGCAGCTTTAAAGATCCCTTATAATGTCTAAATTATACACATTTAAAGGTCACCTTATAATGCCTTACATATACAACTTTAAAGGTCCCCTTGCAATGCCTAACATATACAGCTGTAAAAGTCCCTATGTAATGCCTAGCATGTATATTGCTTTAAAGGTCCCCTTATAATGCCTAACATACAAACCTTTAAAGGTCCCCTTATCATACCTAATATATACAGCTTTAAAGAGCCCCTTATATTACTTAAAATATACAGCTTTAATGGTCCCCATATAATGCTTTAAAATATTCACCTTTAATTGTCCCCTTATAACACCAAACATATACAGCTTCAAAGATCCATTTATAATGCCTAGCATATACAGCTTTAAATGTTCACATATAATGCATAACCTGTACAACTTTAAATGTTTACATATAATACCTAACCTATACAAATTTAAAGGTCCCCTCATAATGCCTATCATATAAGCAATTAAAGGTACCCATATAATGTCAAATATATACACCTTTAAAGATCCCTTCTAATGCCTAAAATATACACCTTTTAAGGTCTCCTTATACTGCCTAACATATACAGCTTTAAAGGTCCAATTGTAATGCCTAAAATACACAGCTTTAAAGATCCTCTCATAATACCTAATGTATGCAGCGTTAAATGTCCCCTCATAATGTCTAACATATATACCTTTAAAGGTCCCCTTATAAAACGTAATATATAAATCTTTAAAGGTCCCATTATAATGCCCAATATATACAGCTTTAAAGGTCCCCTTATAACATACACAGCTTTCAACGTCCCCATATAATGCCTAACATATAAGCCTTTAAAGGACCCCTTATAATATCAAATATATATGTCTTTAAAGGTCTCCTCAAAATGGCTAAAATATACACCATTAAAGGTTCCCCCTATAATGCCTAACATGTAAAGTTTTAAAAGTTCAATTATAATGCCTAACATATACATCTGTATAGGTCCCTTCATAATGCCTAACATATACACCTTTAAAAGTCCCCTTATAATGCCTAACATATATATCTTTAAATGTCCCCTTACTATGCATAACATATAAACCTTTAAAGGTCCCTATATAATGTCTAATATTTGTACCTTTGAAGGTCTCCTTATAATGCCTAACATATGTAGCTTTAAAGGTCCCTTCATAATGCACAAGATATACAGCTTTAATGGTTTCCATGTAATGCCTGACATGTATAGCTTTAAAGGTCCCTTAATATAGCATAACATGTACCCCTTTAAAGGTTCCTTTATAACGCCTGACATGTAAACATATATAGTTTTAAAGGTCCCTTTATAATGCTTATAATATTCTGTTTTAGCACCTAACATATACACCTTTAAAGGTTTCATTATGGTTTAAAACCCTTTGCATAAAGCAATTCCTCCATGACCTGAGCACAAGAGGGAACACAGTCTAAATAAAAATTAAGATTATATGCACAATGAAATGTGGCACCTTGTTATCATACATATTTAAAACCCTACAGAATATACTGTCCATCTCAATTAAATGTAAGCCATCAATCAGTACCTTTGAGAAGAAACTGCATAACTGGTTATCTGTAAATGTTAACATGGGATGCAAACCATGAAGATTCTTGGTGTTCAGTAGTCCCTGAGCTTGTTCATCCATATCATGGAACTTTTACAAGACCACAGTGGAATCAGTTTGTATACTGTAGATCTGCTCACGCAGAAAATGGTTCTGTCTGACTTTACATTGCTAGACATCTCAAAATCTGTGCATGACTGCTTCTCTTGTGAATTAGTATTGCAGTGAATGTGACTCCGCTTTAAATGGTAACTTGTGAATCCATTTATATTGGATCAGAGTATCCAACAGTCTTTCATTTTTCTACACTAAGGGTTGTGACGCAATATACATCCAAGCTTACAATATTTGGTGTCAGTTTTAGTCATTGCTGTTGCATAGAGGGATAAATCCCTAACTATAGCCTGGATGACCCAAGTTTGATTACCTGCTTAGGTGTCTCTGGCAGTGGCAGGCAGAGATGAGTGTGCCTAACTTATGGGATGAACATTCATCTCGGCGCTAACTTAGGGGAGGTACAATCCTTGAAGAGAAGTGTAGCCTTCAGGAAATTCTGGGATTGAGGCAGGTCAAGAGGGAGGGCAAAGGTCATAAAAAATAATCCCTTGCTCACAGAAGCAATTGCAGGCAAGATCACCAGATGTTCAAACCCAAGAATAATTGGTATTAAATATGAATGAAGAATTGGAAGATGATACCAACAGTAAAAAACTTCGGTCCCACCAATCAGCGTTGTACGACACAAAGATCCACGAGAAAGCAGTGTAACTCACAGTTTATTCATCGACAACGAACATCAGACCAACAATCCACTAAACATAATGGACAAGACTACCAGGTCAATATCAGAAAATAATTCCACACATCAGCCTGCTACATTAAACTAGAGTTTAGCGCTTTCAACCAAATCACTGGTCTTCCTCAGAACTAAAGGGAAAAACACTCAATAACCCTTTAAATAAATTTTTTGGCGCCAAATGTAACTAAATAATGTCTTAAAGTTATACTATCATTTGAATGATACAGTTGTAACACCATTATTGTCCATATGGATAATACATATACTTGTACATGAAACCAAAATAAATAACATGTACATAAATATGCAAAAATATATACCTCAGATATGGTCGCAGTAACTATCCAGTAAAAATGTTATCACTATCAGATTGATAAAAACTAAAATTGTGAAACCTGTACTGGTTGACCATCAGAACATTTGCCTTCTCTATATAAAGAGTGGGTAATGTATACATATTATATAGTATTCTTACATGTTCTGTAAATAAAACATTCTGATATAACACAATATTAACAGATTCTAATATGATTAATAAAAATAATTGTTTTCACATATAATAACTGGGTTAGTATTATGAAGTAGAGAATGTAATTGTTGTTTAAAAATCGAAAATGTAATAAATATGTATATAAGTACAAATAAACATATGTTGATATACAATGTATATATAAATATAATATAATATAAAATACATATAAAATAACATATTTAAATTCTAGTAATATATAAATAAGAATGTATAAAAGTTGGGGAGGCATGAAAAACTGGACTATTAAATGATAATAGTAAGATTATTTGTCTCTTACGTCATAAATAAAATACTATCCAAAATTTAATAGTTTAACTCTTACGTCATAAATGTTAGACTAACCAATAATTATTTTAAAAATGAATTAAAAATTATTTAAAAAAGTTAATTAAAAAGTATTGTTGAAAAATATATATTGTTACAAAAATTGTTTGGGGAATCAATTAAAGAATTTTCTAAAAAAAAAAAAAAAATTTTTTTTTAAAAAAATTATTTTAAAAAATACTGGTAATAACCATTGATTTGTCAAGTAGTACAACCAAATTAAGGGAGACTTGGTGGGGATACACTAACTACTAGGGGTACTGCGTTTCTTAAGGATAATTCCTATGTAATTCCATAATAGTTCATAAAAATTCATAAAAATTCATAAAATAATGCATTCACTGGAATAATACATTTCTAGAAAAATGATGCGTTCCATCAAAAATAGCAATAACTTCAAAATACTACGAATACCTTCACATGTACATCACATCAACAATGACTTAATGGAAATACATTCATTAAGTCCAGGGGGGTTTGTGGCATCAAGGTATATTTGCCACCAAGTTTCTCTAAAAGCTATAAGGCTTTTTAGATCACCCCCTCTAGGATCATTTAAGACTGTTTCCAAAATAATAAATTTAAATGTGTGTGTTACTCCCATTACCTCTATATGTCTGTATAGAGCGTTGTTTGTGTCCTTACGCCTAATACTGTACATGTGGTCATAAATACGTTTTTTCAAGTATCGTCCGGTTCTACCAACATAGAACGCTGGACACCTTTCACATTTGGCCAGATATATAACTTGCTTGGTATTACAATTGCCAGATTGGCAAAATATGATACTATTGTGTCCATTATTCAAGTGTATTTTATTTTCACTTGACATATACTTGCAAAAATTACAAAATCCACATTTCCTGTTAATGGTCTTTCTAATGTTAGTCTGGTGCCCTCTTTTGACTGAGTGATGTTGTTCCAAGAATCTTTTTATATTACATCCCATCCTATACACAAATTTTGGTTTTGTACCTAATACTTTTACTAGGGCTTGATCATTGCTTATCAAGTGCCAGAATTTAAAAATAATACTTTTAACATTATCTGCACCTAAACAATAAGGTATAATACAAGCTCATTGGAAACTAGGATTAACTCCATAATCTTGAAGGATGGGACTGTTTTGAATGTCTCCTGATCCCAGTAATGGTTTATATTTAATACCCCATTGACTAGTAACATATGATACTACTTCTTCCATCATAACAGGAGGGTAACCTCTTTGTCTGAACAGTTCCTGTAATAAGGTGAATTCCTTGTGCAATTCATCCTTCTCTGAAACCATTCTAGCGGCTCGTATACATTGGCCTTTGAATACATTGTATTTAACTTTGGGAGGATGGCAGCTAGAAAAATCCAAATAATTGTTAGAGAATGTCGGTTTAATATAAATTGTGGATAATATTTTCCCATTATCATGTACTATAAATGTATCTAAATAGGGCAACCCTTTAAGGTCATATGTATATGTGAATTTCAAAAAATTGCTGCTTCCATTGATAAAATCCACAAACTCTAATAATAATTCTTCACTAGCATGCCAAAGGATATGCATATCGTCCAAAAATCTTGAATAATATCGGACGTGTTTGTAATACTTGGATGGAAATAAGACGTTGTCCTCCCAATTCAACATGACTAAATTGGCATATATGGGGGCACAAGCTGCCCCCATTGCTACTCCTCTAGTCTGTCTAAAAACCTCACCTTCAAAATAAATGTAATTGTTGTCTAAAACTAAGGCCATAAATTCAACAATCAAACAGATGGTATCCCATTCTAAGTCTGTGTGTTTAGTCAAGCTGTTCGAAAAAGCTTGCAAACCTTCTTCTTTAGGTATACATGAAAACAGATCAATCACGTCAATGGTAACTATAAAAAAAGGTTGACCAATATCATATTCATTCACTGGATACTGGGATAGAAAGCACCAGGAATCCTTAACCATGTGTGGAATGAAGGTGTAAACATTTTTGAGAACCACATCAATAAATTTACCTATACGAAAAGTTTTAGAGTAGCTTCCTGAGACAATAGGTCTCAAAGGTGGGTCTTTAGTGTCCTTATGTGCCTTAGGTATACCCACCATGGTAGCTAATTTAGGATTATTAACTTTAATAAACTTGTAAATTGCTTCTGTAATTCTGGCCTCGACCAAATATTCTTCTATATACGAGTCTATTCTCTGATAAGCTATATATAACTCATTCTTAGAAACTGGTACATAATTACCAGTGGAATGCAAAATATTATATATCTTCTGTGTATAATTCAAACTATCATATATAGCAACGCCTCCCCCTTTATCGGGTTTCATTATTCTAATCGAACTATCCCCCTTTAAAACATTTAACAAATTACTCTCTTCCTTTGTCAAATTCTGATGTGCCTTCATCTTTTTTAATTGATTGTAGTCATTATAAATCTCCCTTGTCACTATCTTGTCAAAAATATCAATAGTAGGATGATTAGGTGGTGTAAATCTACTCTTAATAAAAAGTGATTGGCTAATTTTGTCACCACCTTCATTGTCTCTTAATGATATTTTGTCCTTATAAAAAACTTCTAAATTAATTTTCCTTATAAATTTTTTAAAATCAATTAATACATCAGTTAATTTAAAACTCGGATTCGGAATGTATTTCATACCTCTCTCAAACAACATAAAAAATGTCTCATCTATATGCAACCTAGAATAGTTATAAATTTTAAAATTATGATAAATATGTGTATTTCCATCTATTACAATTTCATTATTAACTTTGTCATATCCATAATCCATACTAACTGTGCAAATCTCATCACCTTTAAAGTCATCATTGACATGGTCGGAGAGGATTAGCCGTCCCATGCCTTCCCCCTTGCGTATGACTTTTGGTATGTTCTTTGATATGGTGGATTCTTGGTTCTCGGGTACTTTTGAAAACCCTGAGTATTATTTTCACCATAATCATATGTATCTAGGAATTCCCCTCTTGCATTGTTAGTAATTACATCTTGATTAATATAATTATTAGAGTAATTCCTATTGGAAGAATATTCAGAGGTGTGAAAATTACGTGGCTTAGGCCAAATGTATGCCAATTGCTGTTGATATTGTAGTTTATCCCTCTTCATTTTTTCATTTTTACGTGTACACAAGGTAGAAGCCCATTTTTCTACTTCTGTATATTGTTTATTATATAATTTCTCCCAGTCATTAAATAATAAATCATTTACAATCGTAGTGTTTAAATCATCAACTTCTTGAATTAATTTACTTAATCTTTCATCATAAAATTTCATTAATAACTTAATATATTTAAAACCACATTCATCAAATAGGCTGTTAAATTCATTTTTACCCATGTGTGGAATTATTTTCTGATATTGACCTGGTAGTCTTGTCTGTTATGTTTAGTGGATTGTTGGTCTGATGTTCGTTGTCGATGAATAAACTGTGAGTTACACTGCTTTCTCGTGGATCTTTGTGTCGTACAACGCTGATTGGTGGGACCGAAGTTTTTTACTGTTGGTATTAAATATGAGGATATGCATGGGGGCACTGGGTTAAAAGACCAGAAAGAAATGAAGTGGGTTGGGTCAAAAAATATTTAATGATAGTATTTGTCGGGGCACCAACTTATAGAATAGTAATGACAGCTCTGTCTTGCAAAAATCCTCCATACAATATCCAGTGGTGACTGTAACCAGAGTGCTGTACTACACAGGTCACAAAGTCTGCTATACTGTGTAATGCATTTTGTCTTGATGTTGTGCCATTGTTCCTCTCTGCACAATTTGTATTTCTCATTACTTAGACTTAGGGCATAAAAGTTTGCATAATAGTTAAGGTGTTTACCTTACAGACACAATGTGCAGGGTTTGAATCTCACATTGAGTAATTGGCTAGGCTTAAAATGGCCCGAAATGGGAGTTAGCCTAGTACTAATCTATGAACCTATGATTGAAAACTGTACAGCATTCACAGACTCTGCTAAAATTGCCATATAGTTTGTTCAGCTCTGGGTACAATGACATAATTCAATTCTGTTCACAAATCAGATGTCTCCAATTATGCAGTCAAGACCCCCTCCCCCAGTCCCTGCAGAGTCTATATAGAAGTCCTTTTCAGTTCTAGGAAATAGATCATCAAATCACTTGTGAATTAGCTGAATTATGTACCCAAGAGGAAAAAAATGTACATTGTACAGTGATTTTTATGGTTAAGAATTTTTCTATACACTGATAATATTTTGATACTTTACCAGTTGCATTGTTTGTGTGAAATAATCTACAGTATAACAGAAATAAAAAAAAATACAGCATAGTTTAAGTTCATAGAGAGTTGGTGTGAATAATTCCTGCTGGATTTACACACATTCCTACAATCCATAAAACAAAATATTATGCCACATCTACAATAATTTCAAAATGAATTGCTATTGCTCCTAATGCACCTTTCTGTGGGGACAGAGGTAATTTGCATTCTCAGTTTTAAAATACTAGATTACAGCAAAAACATAGTCTTTTTTGGCTAATAGACCACTATGCATCTTGAAACAGCACTGTTTCCATGTGTGATACTGATCCTTGGCACACACAAGCTGTTATATTATGTATGTTAGCACTTTCATATGTGTTGCACTGAGGGGGCTGATTTAAACCTAGGTCAGACATTGCATTGGTTTAATTGAAAGAAAATGTGTATTTTCTAAACATGTCTGTTAGCTGCAAAGTTTTGACAGAGAATACATTTCAGCCACTGGAAATGAAAGTCTGCTGTTTCAAAAGGCATTGCATAATCTGTCAAAACTGGATTGGTGGCAGCAGACAAACACTGAAGTTCTAAGAAATGAATGCTCTTGGGAAGTAGGTTCAAAGAATATGCAGCCAAGGTGAGGTGTAATTGTCTTGTAAAATGCCTCATGGTAAGCTGCGAAGTAACTATAGGATTGCAAAGGTCAGCCAATATTTATGTCTCCCTAAGTTTATCCTCCAACACTGTTACGTTGCAATATTTTGAGCTAATGTTTACGCACTTCAATGACAACAAAGTAAGCCATGGGTGCAAGATAAGCAATTCTTACTAAGGAAGTCAGAAATCTAGTTTTCATGGTGAACATCAGATGCCTAAGAATTGAATTTCTGTCAGATGGAGTTCAATGATGGCCACTTTAGATGTTAGACTGCAGGTTGCTATAACAATGTACTGAAGTAATGCAGTAACCTGTTTATATTAATCTAACTTTCTCATTAATAAAGAAAATTGTTGTTGGGGGATGTCACATCGATATTAATGTGACTGAATCACCTAGACTCTATGTTTACACCACCAGATGGCTAGATCTGATGCTGATATTAAACCATGTCTCAGTGGCTATTCAGATTTCAGTACAATTTAAGTAAATAATCCTCAAGATCGATGACTTTGATATTTAGATTTGAAGCATTATGTAATCTTGCCTTTACCTGTCTACTGAGAAAAATATATAATTGAAAATTAGTACTGTTTACTCTTTGCCAAGAAAGTGGGATTCAGAATTTGAGTATCTTGACGGAGAAATTTTCTTTTCAGTAAGTAAATTCCCCAAGGAAAGCGGTGCAACCCATCAGATAAAATGAAATCTCAAAAGCTATATATCACCGTGAAAACATAAAAGCATCAAATACCCAATTTATTATAACAGCTTTTTGGTGTTAACTGTCATCAAGGTGATTTTCATTTATGCTGACTCTGCAAATAGATATCTTGTAATATAATCGACATTCATCTGTTTGACTAATAAAGATGAACATCCACCACTTTAATCATTGCATCAGTACATCACATTGTGCATCTTCCTATTTCATGCTGACTTTTGACCTTGTCAAACAAGATGCATTTTTTAAAAGATCTTTCGCTTCACACGACCTGCCCAAAGTATTTAAGTCAAACTGTTGTCATCTGAGATTTCAAGGAACCCTTTGTCTTATATCTACTTTAATATTAATTGATTTTTTCAGTTACTTCTTTATAAACCTACTGTTCCTCCAAAATATCATAATTGAAAGGCATCAATTTTCTTCCAGTCATGCTTGTCAACTGTTCAGCATTTGAATCTGTACTAAATATAGATAGTATCATAGTTTGGGTTATCTTCAAATTTCTTAATTGCTTGTCATATCATTTTTTACTGTTGATCCAAGAAAGCTGATGGTGTCTGCCATTTCTATTTCTTCACCATCTATACACGTATTCATATATTTCAGAATTTATGGCTTTTCTCTTCATATTTGCAAGCCCATTTTTGAGATTAACCTGTTTAATCTTAATAAGGAGATATTGCAGATTGCATTCACTTTCAGCTAGTAATGTGGTATCACCAGCTGAGCAAACGTTGTTGATAATTTTGGCATCAGTCATCGTACATTGATTCTCTTTATACGTTCCTGATTCTCTGATTATTCTGGTTTACATACAATTTAAATGGGTATTTGAAAGTATGCAGCCTTTTTGCACCCATTTACCAAATCTAAGTAATTCTGTTTCCCCTTGTTGTTTTCAAATATCTGTTTCTTGGCTGATGCAAAGGTCATTCACATGTTCTGTTATATTGTTGCTTCTCAATATGGCCAAGAGTTTTTCATGATTTACATAGTAAAGGGTCTTGTTCTTATAGTTGAAATTCATATTAATATCTTTTGGGTCTGCTTCTGTCTGCCCTTTCAAGGATACAACTTGCATCTCTGATGATCTCTGTTTTTCAACATTATTTTCAGAATCCTGGCTGCATCTCTAGCAACGCTCATTAAGAGAAGGGAAATAATTTCTTATGAATGATCCTAGCATGGAGCATCAGAATGATCGTGTAGTAATTTCAACAATCAGTCAGATTACCTTTCTTCTAAACCTGTTATAAGCACATTTATTTTCTAGTATGTTGACTACAATGTTGCTTTCAAATTTGTTGGCAGAGCCTTGTATGTATTTTAACAATTCCAAATTATGTAATATTTCAGTGGGAATGCTAACAATATCTGGTATTTTGTTCTTTATTAAAGCTTTCAATGCTGCTTCTACTTCTATAATTTTTGTTTTTAGCCCTTGTATGTTTAAAACATCAGTCATATTTTTCCTCGAGCTTTCTGATCCTCTCCATTTGCACGTGTCATTGTAGTACTTCTGTTTGTCTTTTCTGGTACTTTCTACAAATTCTTATCTTTCCCCTCTGGTTTTAGATCTCTGCATTATATCTTCTAA
Source organism: Protopterus annectens (assembly GCF_019279795.1). Taxonomy (NCBI): domain Eukaryota; kingdom Metazoa; phylum Chordata; order Ceratodontiformes; family Protopteridae; genus Protopterus; species Protopterus annectens. The sequence continues at coordinate 1,320,274,153 of NC_056746.1, read as the reverse complement.
TATTGATCAATATCTATATTTTTCTCTCTGTGTTGTGTTGCCATATGAGATGACAGTGGGGGTGGGGGGCTCAGCTTGAAAGTATCAACGTTTACTTTGTATTTTCCCACTGGCAGAGTGCCTTGACATATCCATCAGTACATTGATTATGACAATTATATCAGACATACTTCTCTAACCTTTTTCGCTATTGTCCATAATTTTGGCCTCTGGCATATAGGTTATTGAAACTTCACCTTTACCACCATGTCTGTGATTTCTCTTTCATTATTATTATGTGATTTCAAAGTTTCTAGACTGCAATGCATAGGTATAGCTAAGATGTGAAAAAGGAAGATGATACATTAGGAGAAAGATGACAGGTGGTGCAATTAGCAGATGTCATTTGCGAGGTAGTGCTGCATTTGTGGTCAGGGCTCAATTATATCAGCAGTCTGTTTCTTGTAGACAGAGTGCTGGCATTCAGAAATGAAAGCTGATAGTGCAGTCTTAGGGCTGAAATGCTAGAGTGCTCTGTGTGTGGTATTTAGACTACATCTAACAGGCCACTTGTTACATTTGTCGCAAGTCAAGTGACTTGCTATAGTTTACAAAGACTTCATTTTGTTTTGTTTTTTTTTTTGTTTTTTTTTGCTCCATGTTTGGAGCATAAGACCTTTTTTGTTTCTTTTTGCTCCTGAAATCATAGCAAAATACTTTTTTTGTGCTGAATTTTGAATTGATGGTGAGCACCAGATCAGGGAGCTGGACAGGGCTCCAGAAAAGCTAGTTATGACCCTGGTATAGTATGCTTCAAACAGGCATGCTTTCGTTAGGTTTGCATCTAGTAAATTCAGGAATCTGTGGTCTAAGTAATCTTCCTCATGTTGTCTCATGGCTAACTTTCCACAACTATGTGGGTAGAGGAGGTTGTGGTGTAATTGTTATGCATAGTGCAGTCTGGTAGTGGAACTCCTGCCTGAGCGTTTGCATAATTTTGTGAAAGATTACATGGCTTTTCTTGTACAACAGATGCTGCAGAGAATTTTTTATTTTGTGTTGTAGAATATAGCTACACCTCTGCCAGAGTTTCATGGCATTCTGCATCAGCAGTTTGTGTATTGTCTCGTATATCTATCATTAAAAAGGCTGTGAAGTATAGGGTGTGTGTACTTCTCACAAGTCTATTTCTTAAATCCTGCACTTAAAAGTATTAAGTGGCAAATAGTAAGGCCTGGAACAATAATAGCAATAGCCCTGGCTATGGCCAAGATGACCCATGCTTGATTAGCAGTGTAGAGATCTGAGGCACTGGATGGGGAAGGGTGTGCTTGACTTGACAAAGTCAGGTCACTCATCATGGCGGAAGGGCAGCTGCTAGGGCCACATCATTGATGACAAGCTGACTTTTCTCAGGAAGTATCAGTTGGGGCTCTCCTCGCTGAGCTGGGAAAACAGGAAGTATGTATGGAAGCAGTAAGCTGAAAAAGACCCCTAAAATCTCAACCTCCCATATCTCAGCTGTTGCCCAATAGAAACAGCCACATAAAAAGACCCCTAAAAATCTCAACCTCCCATATCTCAGCTGTTGCCCAATAGAAACAGCCACACAAAAAGACCCCTAAAAATCTCAACCTCCCATATCTCAGCTGTTGCCCAATAGAAACAGCCACATAAAAAGACCCCTAAAAATCTCAGCCTCCCATATCTCAGCTGTTGCCCAACAGAAACAGCCACATAGTGTATATACTTAGGTTTATGGCTAGATCAGTCACTCACAGTGAAAACACCTGGAAAAAATCAGTTTTCTCTTATTCTGGTCCTGGAAAACATCTCACTTTCTCTCCAATCCAGCTAGAGCTGTAATATGCAAAGGAGTCGTCCTTGGTCAACTAGAATGCAGGCTCCCCATTAAAGCTACAGCCTCTAAATAAACTAATCCACTCTACAGTCCACTGAAAACAAAATTGGGTAACTCATTTCCAGTTCGTTCCCTCAGGGACATCCTTGCATCACCCTTTCCAATGCCAAATAGCTGTCTGCTGCAGAGTTTGATATACTCTTAGGGTCTCTTTTTTTCAAACAACTTTGACCAGGTGGCACTTCTTCTGTTGCAGTCAAACTCCAAAATAAAACCACTCCTACAAACTCCTTGACCTCTCCTGTTTAACTCCCTCACTCCAAACACTCCAAATTAAACTGCACTGTACTGACCATTCCTTCCCCATTCTTGCACCCAAACTCTGGCAATCCCTCCACCTTCACCTTAAAGTCTCCTCTTTCCCAGCCTTCAGAGCTCAACACAAAAAACAACTGGACACATAACCTAACTCCCTTCTAGTCTGCATCACTCCAACTTTGACTGTCTGTTCAGCTGCTACTTCCCTTTCATATTTACTACTAAAATTAATTCACATTTGATTTTCTATTCTGCTAATATTAGTTACATATCATATCAGTTTTCCAAGTGATTATCTACCTTCCGTGTTTGTGAATTGGTTTTATTTTTTTTATGAATATCTTCACCCACTGTGTGCCTGTAAATGGTCTGTAGTGATCAGTGTACTACCCAGTAAACAAACTAAAATTGGTAAAAATAAATAAGTGTGTTTGGAAGCATGGAGCATTCATCTATCTGACTAGACAGCTGTGGTGAATCTGTGAGTAGTCTGGGGGTGTGAAGAATAGTGAACACCACATGATTCCCAATTGGTTAATTTCCTACCATGCAGCTCTTGCTGATGGGAGAACAAGTGGGTCAAGATTGTTTCATGGGCAGGAACTAATGGGTTGAAGGACTCTTGTGTAGGCCCAGGATGCCCAACTCTCACTGCCACAGAAAAAAAAAATGGCTAAATGGGTATAGGTACTGGAGGTAGAAGTTTGGGGTCCAGCAGAATTAGGAAAGAGAAAAAACACCTCCCCGCTATAGAAAAAGGAAATCTCATGGTAATCTACATTTCAGTTGGGTTTTGCTTAGACTGAGCAGTATCTCTTTACAAACCCCAATGTTTTTCTTCCTTGCCTATATGATGATGTTGCAATGGCTAACTCATGGTTAACACATGTACATATGCTGCGGTCTGCCTCCATTATAAGAGTGTTTCCTGACATTGATATATTATCACATGGCAACAGTCCTATACAGCAAATCAAGGCAATCATATCTTAAGTAGAATTAATACTATGAACTGTGCAGTATAAAACAAGTAGTAAGTAGCAATAATACAATAACATCACTTAGCCTTCTGTACTCTACTAAAGACCTGCTACTCACATTTGGGATTGTGTTAAGGCATTAGCACTGCCACAGCCCAAGACACTATCTACAGTAACATGAATAAATCTAAGCTAACAGGAGGGGTCTTTATAGACATGACGAGGGCATTTAAAACTGTGAACCACAACCTCCTAGTTTTCAGACTTAGTAAACTTAATTTCAGAGCCTCGCAGTAAGATGGATAAAAAGCTGCCTACTTGATAGAGCATTCCAAGAATAACATTCTGTTTTCTACTCAAGGCATAATTAATATAAGGCTTCCACAAGGTTAGTTTCTTGGTTCACTGCTAATCTCTCCATTTATTAATGACATCACCATAAACCTCAAACATTTTTAGTCATATTATGTACACTAATAATATCCCCACCCTAAAATCTAGTCATGACCTACACACCCTCAAGCAAACTCTTCAAACAACACAGTTCTTCATGTGGACCCACAAAATTAGGCTACTAATTAGCACCCACAAATTTAACTTTACATAGCTGATCTAAATGGCAATGTTCTCACAGTAATCACGGAATAAAAGTGTATAGGATTTACCCTAGATACTTCAGTTTTATTCAGCAAACACATTCATAATGCCATTACCAAAACTCTTACCCAACTGTGCTATGAAGTCTCCAGTCTGCTAACTTGAATAAACTGTAAACCCGTAATGAAAAAATGTATTAATAAGCAAACTGGAATACAAATTTCCATTAATAACATTCCACTTTAGTACAAATACTCAACTACTACAAATATTAGTGTAAAAATATGCAGACTCATTCTCTTTCCTGACCAAAGAACCCACTAAAGCCCCCTATTGGAACAATCTAAATGTTTCTTAGTGAAGGGGCAACCTGTCTTTCCCCCTGACTTTCAAAATTCTCAGTAAAGGACATATCCTACCACTAACGTCCAAACTGCAAATCAGAAAACAAAGTTACTACCTGAGAGCTGGTTTTGATAACGCCATATGCATAGTTGTACCCAGGTTCAAAACCACTACTAATAAAATAGATTTCTCTAAATTGGCCCCAACAGTGTATGAAATTACCTGCATCAGAAACAAGACCAAAAAAAAAAAAAAAAAAATCACACTTAAAATCATTTTCCAAAATATACTGAAAGAGAGCTTGTTCAAATAAACACAGTGATCCTCTTACAAAGGAAATGTATAGTCAAAGCATGTGTTAGATCAAACAGGAAATATGCCAATGGGTAGCACAGTAAATAAAGTATCTCCTGAAGCTCTGTTCATACAGTGGTATAAGTAAATGAAAACATTTTACAGTCCTCTCTCTTCAATTGCTATCATGCGATACAAAATAGTATTGTACAAGCACATATTTTAAATCTCACATATTAAATGTTTACATATTCTGTTGCACAGTCTGTACCACAAATGGTCATCTTGTATACCAAATTTTGAGAATGTGAATATCTACATATTCATTTATATTTTGTAATTTATTTTAATTGGCATTTGTTTATCATCTTAGCATTTCTTGAATATCTTGCTATTTGCTCCAATGTTCTATTTTGCACTGTTACTACAATTGTTGCCATACGGGGTTTGGGGTCGTGGCTGAAATGGGTCTGAGGACCAGCCCACCTACCCAGTTATTAAACATAAGTAAATAAATGAGGTCAACTTCCTAACTATTTTTTCTTTTACCATTTTGTGTAGAGAAATCATTCTATCTGTACTGGGGACTGACTAGCCTCTTATATGAATAAAATAGATGAACCTTCCATTCTGCAGCACCTGGAAAATGAGATTTCAAATATAATTTTGCAGTTATTGATAATTGCATGGGCATGTGCTTCTGCCAGCAAATGAAGCTATTAGAAAAGGTTATTTGTATTTCATTATATAATGTAGCATATGCAGGATGCTTTGCATGGAAAATTTGAAGTGCCTCAGCTGCGATACATGCATGCTTTCCTCAAGTAATTAAATGTATTTTGTTTAAGTCGCCGAATGTGCATTTGGAAAATAAAAGGATGATTTGTCCTGCTAACATCTGACTCAGGCTGGCTAGTTGTCTTTAGGAGACATATATGACAAATCTTTCATTCTCTGACTTTCTTTTTCTGATTACTTGTCTGTATTATTAATGTTCATAGCACAGTAGAATATATGAAAGAAATTAGTGGTATAATTCCAAGGAAAGGATATACAAGGGTAACTAATTGCAGTTACCTACACTTTGCTGTGTATGAGAGTGAGCATGGAAGTCCGTTATAAAGCTCTTTTTTGATTAACTACAAAATAAATTAACTTTTGCAGTTTATTTCTTCATCAACAAGCAGATTAACAGAGCTGTGTTGTTTATGACTGGATGGTTTTGCTAATGCACCTTTTCTCCATATCCAGTCCACAGAGTACAAATTCATTTCCATTTTGACTCACTCTTCAAATATATGAACTTTTAAGTACATTGATCTAGATGTTATAGAATCATAGGAATTACAGGACAGCCAAGCTGTAAGGCCAATTCCATCTTGCCAATAACCAGCCTCAGGCCTTACCACTCTTCGAGGAAGGCCAGACCAATCTTACCAGGGGTAAGGGACAGACCCGTCATACCAGGGGTGAATTTTAAATACTTATCCAGTTTGTCCAGCTCTTTTTTTAAAGGCAGACAATGCATTCCACTGTGTAATTTTAGGGAGTTTGTTCTAGAGAAGAGGTAGGCGCTGTGTGAAAACTCTGTTCCTCCTCTTAGTCCTGGACCCCCCAAAAAACCTCCCACTTGACCAGGTTGTAGCATATTTCAAAAAAACATTTCTACAACACCTAGACACTGTTGCTGCATTCCACAAAATCAAGGTTAGAACCTTTACAATCCCCTGGCTCAGTAAAGAAACTAAACAAATCATCAAGTCCAGAGACACTGCCTGGCTTTACTATCAAAAAAACAAAGAAACACAAAGCCTAAGTACCAAGAACTGCGCAACCATGCAAAAAAATGCATTAAGCTGGACAAAAAAATCCTACTACACGACATAACAGCTAAATACCAACACAACCCCCCAAAATTTTGGAAAAATGTAAACTAGCTACTAAAACCCACCCAAAAGGCTACCCACAAACCAACCACCAGTGACACTAAAGTTCCCATCGAAACACAATTCAGCTCTAACTTTGTGAACTCAATTCTATCTTTAGTATCACAGGACAGTTCCAACCTCACTATCCCTCATCACAAATAACACTAATACAAGCTTTACCCTCAAAACAGTTTCCACCACTTCTATCAAAAGCATGCTCTCCAAACTAAAAGCCTCATCAACAGCAGCCGACCTACACCACAGCTATTTCTTGAACTCGCAGCAGATACTTTTGCTATCCCAATCTCCACTCATAAACAGATCAGTTGTTGAAAACTATGCACCCAAACTCTGGAAATATCCTATGTTACACCCATACATAAAGGTGGGACCTGCACTGAACTTAACTACAGTCCCATTGCTATACTCTTCTCCCCTGGCCAAAATCCTACAAAAATGCATCCATACCCAGGTGCTAAAATATCTCCTAGACAGCAACATCCTGTCACCTACTTAACATGGTTTCAAACCTGCCCATAGTACCGCTACAGCCCTCCTCTGCTTCACAGATACAGTAAACCGTCTAAAAAACGAAGGCCTGCAGGTGTCCACTTTTTTGTGGATATGTCCAAAGCATTTGGTACAGTCTCGAACCAAATCCTGCTAAACAAACTAAACCAATGTCACATATCAAATTCCACTTTTACCTGGTTTCAAAGCTACTTAACTGACAGGTACCAAGCTGTGAAATGGGAAAATTCTCTCTCTCTCCTCAGCTACCCATAACTATAGGAGTCCCACAGGGTTCTATCTTAGGACCACTAATATTCACAATCTTCACAAATGACCTGCATACCTTCATAGAGCATGCATCTATCATTCAGTATGCAGATGATACTACCTTAATCTGTGCTGCACAAAACATTCCCACCCTCTTGCATACAACTCAACTAGCATTCTCTGACATTGAAAACTACCTTACCAAAGCCCAATGTATCCTCAATCCAAAGAAAACTCAGCTTATGATTATGACCCGTTCTAACAAAAACACTGATAACAGTCAATTCACTATCTACTCCACAAATGCCACTCCAATCACTCCAGTGGCACAGGCTGCTATTGGGAATAATCATAGACTCTCATCTAAAATTTGATCATCCTCTCAACTTAACAATTAAAAAAGTACATGCCAAACTGGGATCACTCTATCGTATCAAACTATTTCTTACTAACAACACAAGATCAGCCATTGCTCGCTCTCAACTTCTATCCACCCTACTCTATGCATCTCCCATTCTGACTAATCTCAGCAAAACTAAACTAAGCAAAATGGAAGCCCGCTATAACAGAATTACCCGCTTTGCTGCAAATTGCTCATATAGAACCCATCACTGTACTGCTTTGAGACAGCTCCACTGGCTTAAACTGCCCAGCCTCCTAACCTACAATCAGCTCTGCCTCTGTCATTCTAACTTTTGCCTCCCCAGTAAGTGTCCTGACCTCAAAAACCTAGTACAACATCACTCAGCCAAAAGGCCTCTTAGATCCTCAAGCAAACTACTACTAGAAGTCACCAATGGCTACAGTAGCTTTGGAGAGGCACTATATAGTAGTTCAGTGGCTAAAAAATGGAACTCTGTCCCTACAAGCATTCAAAACACATCATCCAAAGCCTCCTTTAAAGCCCTCATCAGGCAACATCTCAAGCAAAGTTGGCAGTGCCATGACTTGCTCCCCAGGCTAGTGAAAGGGGATTAGGTACACATACTAAACCTAGAGGACTTGATAATAGATTTCACTCTTGCTCACAAACACTGGCTAATCTACAATGTATGTACTGTACCTGTGTACTATGTATGCATCTTACCTATGTTCCAAATTTCAGCTGTACACCACAAATCTATTAATTACCTTTATTTTTAAATTAATATTTTCTTGTTTGTCCTCTGCACAGCCCCCCACTTCTGTCAGTGTTTAAAGTATTTAAATGTATTTATTTTTTGCAGGAAACTTCGATTCCTTTCCCTGGGAAGGAAATCGGTGTTCTGTGCGTTCGCTGTTCTGAGATTTTGAACATTTCAGTGCGATGAATTTGTCTTTGGCGTTTTCAGCATTCGAAATGCTGATATAGACGTGTTTTGACATGGTCTCATTTGCTTGGAATATATGTATTTGGTCATTTTTTTTTTTTTAAGTTTAAACCTTATTTGGGAACCACACATAAGGTAATGCATATGAGGGTTTTTATAATCAGATAATTTCAGTGAATAACTTATGCTGAAATAAGTTCAAAAAAGGGTGAAACATCTCATTTACAGCTAGTGCAAGCTTGTTCACTTGAATGCATTAATAAAATCTCATAAAAGTAAGTTAAAAGGCATTACGCATTCAGAACCCTGTAAACTACAGAACTCACACATCCATAAGGTGATCGTTTTTATACTTACCATGATATTCTCATGATGGGATTTTTTTTTTTTTTTTTTTTTTTTTGTTCGTAAGCTAATATCTGTCTCAATAGATATACCTCTCTGATACATATATGGTACATTTTTTTTAAATTGTTAATTCAGAATTAAGCAAAAATGTTACATGTTTAAATATTAATCACTGCCGCACACCCTGCTGAGCAGAAATATTTTCCATTCGGCTGAAAGAATCCTAATGTCACAGTCTTTGCAACTTGCTGCCTGAACCCAAATGCAAAGCTTAATTCATTATGCATGCAAGAAACTGCTTCATAATGATTTTCCACTCTCCTTAAACAAAAGAAGACATGGTGATTTTTTTTTTTTTTTTTGCCTGCAAACTTTAAAACCTAAAATGAAAATATGTTCATAAATTTGATATTGCTTTGATTTAGAATACTGTGAACTGGAATTTAGGAAAGCTAGTAAAATGTGGAATTATAGCTACCCTTTCAAGGGCATGGTACAGAGAACACATAAGAGCAGTGAAATGCAAAATGCTGCCTAATGTAAAATTCTTATTACATACCCATCTTACAAACCTCTTCTTGCAGTAAATTAGTACATCCAAGTACTTGCTTGTAAAAAGAGTGTTTTTTAATGCTTTCCAAGATATAGAAACAAATTATTAGGAATATGTGGTGACTCATTGATGTGAGCTCTGTCTCTCATGCCAAAAGTTTAGTTGGATTTTGGACCGCTGTCTCTGAGGAGTTTGGACATTCCTTTTACATCTCTGTGTTTTCCCTCTGTAGTTTGGTTTACTCTCACTTCCAAAAGTATGTTTGTTAGGTGGCTACATCAAAATGCCCATGTGTGTATGTATGCATATATGGCTGTTTGTATGTATGCGTACATGTGTGTGTGTGTGTGTGTGTGTGTGTGGTATTTTTACATGAAATGCTCCGTAGCCAACATCTATTTAGTTGACAAGCTTTGGCTGAAAAACAGATGATCAACAGCTGTGCGAGATCGACAATCTACAGGTAGGGGAATTTGCCTTTTCTCCAGGGATTGTGTGATCTCAAAGTTAGTATACATAGTTAGCAGGGGGTATAGACCACAGCAAAATCACTTGATTTTTCTTCTGTGTGACCTCAGGTTAATCCTTAGAGTATACATAGTAGGCTGTCGACATGCTGTTGATGTTAATTTTCCACATTTTTGGCACTGATGTTATGGCTGTTAATTAAAAATATGACTTCTACATATATATTTATATATCTATGTGTGTGTGTGTGTATATGTGTGTATGTATATATATATGTATATATATATATATATATATATATATATATATATATATATATATATATATATATATATATATATATATATATATATCATCCCCTTTTTCCCATTTACATGGGGTCGGGGTATCGTATTAACTGTCACCAACTCTCTCGATTCAGTGCCACTCTTCTGCCTTCTTCAACACTCATGCCTGACTGTCGCAGATCTTCTTTCACACAATCCATCCACCTCTTTGCTGGATGCCCTCGCTTCCTCTTACCTTCTTCCTGTCTGTCCCAAATCTCCCTCACCAGATTGTCTTCTGCTTTTCTACACATGTGCCCATACCATCGTAATCTGTTTTCTTTGATCTTTTCTGTAATTGGAGCTACTTTGGCTTATAGATTTTATATATATATATATATATATATATATATATATATATATATACATATATATATATATATATATATATATCTATATCTATATCTATATATATATATATATATATATATATATGTATATATATTTGCCTTCCTTTGCCTTGGTAGTCCGACCTATAGAAGAGATGTCCATAGGGCAGACCATTCACCTGGTTTAGAAATTAACTCAAATAAATCAAACCTTTCAAAGCTGATTATCTCAAAGGGAATGACCATCTATGCAGTTTTCCTAGCCATTGAGAAATTAATTCTGGTATCTTTTTTTATCCTGCCCATTTTAAAATAATTTATGTGATCATTGAAAAGGTTGTATAACCTTTCTTTGTTCTACTGTTTAAATTCAGTGAATTATGAATTATTAGTTGTAATACATTTCCCTGTTAAGTAGCAGTAGAATAGCAGCTAGTCACACTACAGTAAAATATCCTTTATTCCTGGCTGCTGTGTTCAAGTCTATGCAGCGGTATTTTACTTCAAACACCATGTGATTTATTTCTTAGAAAAACTGCATTGCCGCCTACTTTTCTGTGTTTTCTTGATTGCAAAAGTTGATATCTGTGTTAGAAACAGTATTTAGAACATACCAGAACCTGTTTATTGCATTTTTGTGTTGCACTTAATTTAAAATAGTTTTTTCTTAAATTGCATTTTTCCTACCTCTGACCTAGCACACACGTGTTGGGGTCATTTATTGCACTGTTCTGACTAGTTTGCTACTTGTGTGTCTCTGCTATCCTTAAACAAAAACAAAAAACTTGCTATTTTCCCACTTTCTATAATTTAAAAGAAAGTTCAGTTACAGAGTTGCTGTTCTGAACTGTTTGTAAGTTTCTTGGAGGCCAGTGCTTGCTTGGGCTAAAGGGAAGTCTCTGTGTTCACCAGTGGCAGTGGTTAACACTGAGCAGCCTGCCTGTCCCTGTAGGAGTGGTTACTGCCTAGAAACTGTAGTTTTATTGGCCATTTTGGGTCAATTCCAAACTCCTTGATCTTTCCCTCTCTTAAAACATTGCAACTCTCTTTTTGCGTGGTCTTGCGCACAGAGCAGTGTCGGGCAGTGCCGTTTAAATTATTCCCGGCTCCACAAAGTCTGCTCTTCACTTTTTCCCTTAGAACTGCTCTAAATCTCAAAATAAGCACTCTATTTTCATTCTAAAGCCCTGCACTTGCTGTATAAGTAATCTCATAGGTAAACACTAATACAATTAAGCACTACACCCTCTTATACTCCTTTTAAGTAATTGCCCCCTATTGGTTCTTTCTGATCAGTCAATAAGTAGTTCCCTATATTATTCAGGCATGTCCAAAGGTCAGTTTCGGGTTTACTCTCCAGTCCAGCTGGTGAATCTGGGAATCTTGAGGGAATGTAACAACTGCCTTATATATACAGACCACCCTCTCCTCCTCCCAACAAGCTCAAATATATGTGAGAGATGCAACTATATAGCCAAACTGGAGGCTAAGCTCTCTCAACCCAGTACTGGCACAGCCAGTAAGGAGGAGAAGGTAACCACACACACCACAAATCCAGTCTCACATAGACCTATTGCATCAGCAAACCAAACACATACACACACAAAAACATACTCGGAGGCTCTAAATAAAAATCTGCCTAAGCAGCAGAGACCTCCAAAGCAGACATCCAAGCAACCCCTACCACGAAACAATACCCACGTAGCACATAGCTCACAAAGTCAGTGTGGCACACAGTCACAGCCCTTAAGGCTAAACAACACACCTAATACACTTGTAATAGGTGACTCTGTTGTCAGACACACTGACGTCCCACTCACCAGGCTGAACAAGGAGAAGGTCACTGTAAGCTGCCTGTCGGGTGCCAGGGTCCGCCACATAACACAAGCACTCAGGTCACTCCAAAGCAGGTACAAATATGACTCCGTCATTGTCCATGCTGGTGTGAATGACCTGAGATGTACCATACTGGACTGCATGAAAAGAGACATAGAGGAGCTCTCTGATCATGTAGCCCAGGCTGGTATGACCCTGACATTGAGTAGCATCTTACCCTCACCAAGAATGATGCCACAGTATAAAGACAAAATGATCAATTTTAACAATTGGCTAAAGTATTGGTGTTATTCAAAGGGGATCCTGTATTTGTCAGCCTGGGATGACATGCTCGACATGCCACGTTGCTTCGCTAGGGACGGCTTGCACCTGTCACCCCTGGGTTTTCGAATACTGGCAAAGGCTCTTGCCGCCTCCATAGTGCCTTTTTTAGGCAAGGCTCAAAAGACAAACTCACCTCCATAGACAACACAAAGAAAAAAAAACTAAGGGTAATGCTGCCCAACGCCAGAAGTCTAAACCTCAAGATGCACGCACTCGAGACTCTCTTCAGTATGGAGAATATCGATATCTGTGCAGTAACAGAAACCTGGTTCAAGACTCCTGAGAGCACCTCAGCACTAACAGGTTATACTTCATACCATGATTTTCGGCCCCAAAACTCGGACTGAACCACAAAAGGAGGGAGGGTATCCACATTTATCAAAGATACCCACACCTCCAGGTTAGTGGCACTGCACAAAGCATCGGAGACCATCCATGTGCAACTAACACTGGGCAAAACTGCCTTTCAGTTTGTAGCCTGATACAGACCACCCTCCCAAACACAGGAACCTCACTCTGCTTTCCTGAGAACACTGGAGAATATGAAGGTCTCTCCAAACACCATTATATTGGGTGACTTCAACTACCCAAACATTGATTGGGAAAACTAATCAAGCCCAAACACCCTTGCCCAACGGTTCCTAGAATTTATAAACTCAAATGCTATGGAACAACTTGTCACCACTCCCACAAGAGGGGAAAACATATTGGATATGGTCATCACCAATACAGGGTGTCTCTGTTCCACACTAGAGGTATACCCCTCATTGGTAAGATCAGACCATAAACTAATCTCACTGGACATCCATATTCCGTCCCCAGCCAAGGAAGGTATACCCCTCATTGGTAAGATCAGACCATAAACTAATCTCACTGGACATCCATATTCCGTCTCCAGCCAAGAAAACCACAGTGAAGAACTTCTCAAAAGCAAACTTCACACTTCTCAAAACCAAGGTGGAATCCTTCAAAGCCCCCGGGCCAGTGGAAAATACGGCCCAAAATGCAGAATCCTTTACAAAAGCATTCTGTGGACACCTACAGGAATGCATGGAGCATGCTATCCCAAATAAAACCAAGACTCACTCCTCCAAAGGCAGGAGACCTGTCTGGTGGACCCTGGCCATATATAATCTATACAACAGAAGGAGAAAGCTAATACATGATAGAGCAAAATCCCAAAAAGGGAAGGCATCTCTGATCAGTACTAGCAAG
>NC_056746.1:1320252862-1320255362 GCF_019279795.1 Protopterus annectens | reverse complement strand
TGCTAAATTACTTGATTACTCTTGTCAGTCACGCCAGACTTTGAAGTTTCATACTTCTTAATGTTGGTAAAATGCAGTTTGATGCTAAACCTTCTATTCTGTTAACTCCTTATGGGAAGTAGAGATATTTAAAAATTGTCCCCCATTATTTTGGACATTGTCCATGAGCTTTAGCAAAGAAGTTGAAAGCTATCTCATGCAGTGTATGCTGTCTTCCACAAATGCCTTTTGATGTAAGATAATGTGAATAGTCATCTTCATTTTATTTCTGCTGACCTACATCTCCTAGGCCTGGTATGTTGTACATCTGCCCCAAAGTTCTCCGTTATACTTACAATTCACTTTTCTGTTTCTCTGCTTCTTACCTACCTTCTGGTGCTCTGCTTTATATCTTGTCAGCTTCCCTTTCCCTATATGTTTGAGCTCCCTCGGTTTGCATACAGTACTCTCTTGACCTTTAAAATCAATAGGACATTTTTTTGTTTATTCTAAGTGATATATACAGAGCAGACACTAACACTCATATCATGCTGTTTCTAACTCGTGCATCTGTCAGTGCAGTAAAATTGATGCTGCATGCATTGTAACCAGTACTGCATGCACTGTAACCAGTACTGCGTTACTCCATACAGATTTCATTACCAAATCTGGCTGCTTGTGTGTAACATCATGTTGATTTGTCAGTGCCTTCATGATATGTAAAACTTGTAGAGACCAGTGTATATGATAACAAAGTACAGACTCTGAGCTTTCCAGAGAGTTAACATAAGTCTGTCAAATAAATGAAGGAAGCTGCATATTAGAAGTATTTAATATTATAGAAATCAAGCAGGCATGTAAATATTTGGTAAACTAACCAGCAAAGAAAAAAATACAAATTGAGCCATTTTCTCTAATTAGTAATACATTTATGACATGCTTGTCATAAGGCAGAAACATTCTGGTAACAGTAAAAAGGTTTAGTGGTGCATTTTCAGCGTAGTGGACAGCATTGCATGTCCACAAATATTTTAGTAGGAAGAATTGAAAATTGTGCTCTTACACGCACAACTTCTGAAATGTTAACCAGTCTTTTACTTAACAGATGAGCAGGTTATCTATAAAAAGAATAAAAAGATAATATTTTTCTCTCATATTTTATTTACTTTTCCTGTTATTAAAAGGGTAGTAAAAAAGAGACTGTACTCTGCACTTTTAAGATTTGTCATTGATTACTGTTATGTCTCTTCATGAATTAAGCAGCATATCCATATTGGAGAAGAGTATTACAAATACTCACTTAAATAGTAATGAAATTTAAATAATATATTTGCTTTCAACTTGGAAATGCAAGATTGCATTTACTTGATGTCAGGTCTTCATGGATTTTCATAGAGTTGGATAGTACATAATTGCTAAACTAAGTACTTTGTGTAGCACTGACAATATATGTTTTTCTTACATTAGATCTTATAGCTTTTTGTTGGATTTGAACTGACTTTTCTACATTGCTTGATGGTGTCTGCCTAGATAAAGAAATTAAAATATTACCACGTAAAAGTGCAATCCAAATGTCAGTGTTCTGCTTCATCAGTGAACCAAGGACACATTGTACTGCATTCTGAAGAATCCTTATCTCAGTGATATCATTCAAGCTGTTTTCTTAAGTGTCTCATCAAATGAGGATCTTATTTTATTTGTTTTCTTTGTCCAAAAGGAAATACAATTTCCCTGAGTTACTAAAAGGTCATCTGTATTTGAGACCCAATACTGATTTGCTGTCAGCTCACAGACCCAGAGGTTAGGTGTAGTTTCTGTATTGATTATCCTGAATGAGTCGCTAATTTAAATCGTACAGGCTGTTTCCGTTACACCATCTGAGATGGGTCATCTATGCCTTACAGCAAAGAGTATGTAATCAGTTAAAACATTGGGGGGGGGGTCAATTCAGTGTGTGGTAAATGCCTCATTTAGAAAGGATTGACTGTTTTTAATGAGTATGTTTGAGATGAAAAACAGGAAATTGGCTACTGAAAGTGGCTGAAAATTGATCAGCATCTGTTTTGGTCCCTGTTTAAAATGGTCCAGTCTTAAAATCTTTAGCTTAATGCTGTGCTGTGTTGCAATTCTTTTATTTTTTTTCCCTGCTTAATCAAATCAATACCCCGCAGTGCATTGTATGCGTTCTGTTTAAGCCAGACATGACTCCAGGGGCACGTTTCTTAACTGGGAGAGCTCAATTAATTGTGTCTATTACGTTCAGGGGACTGGTTTAATTTATGAAGCTAACTTTTCTTCTAAGAGTTCTATAGTGCTGACCTCAGAAAGTGCTTTCAGAGTAGGTAATAGGTAATCTAAATCTTCTTAGAGGAAGGTAATACACTTCTCCTTTGGCTATAATAGGCATCTAACACTGACATACAATTCTGCAGTTAATCACTAATATGATTTCTCATAGATGAGATGTTTCAGAGATGTCTTCCTAACTCATTTACCTTTTATTTGTCCATTTGACTGAATT
>NC_056746.1:1320245362-1320247862 GCF_019279795.1 Protopterus annectens | reverse complement strand
ATTTATTGTCTGTCTGTTAACTGGGGTGGAGGACTGATCAAGATGGTCCATTTTCAGGCTTAGTCCAGGATGGTGTAAGAAAAATAACTGGGTTTAAAAAAACATTGCCACAAATATTTTACAAATATTTTGACAGCAAAACATTAACTACCTTAGTTGCCGTTCAGAGGATCTCTTTATTCTTTGTGTGTGTTGTTCCATCCACATACCCAGCTGATATGGATGGGCAGGTTCTATGCACTTGTAAAGTCGGGAATCATCCATTGAACAGTTTTCTCAAATCTTTTTACATGTCTCGCATCCAGTTCATTTGTGGCTTGATGATTAATTGTTGATATATGCTGAATATATGTTTGCATGGTTAATGTCTTAAATGTCTTTGATCTGAACTGCAGACAAGTAACTGTCTTCTATACTGACCATAACCTGCCTAGATATTCTAGGACAAGTTGTTTGCCAGATTTTGGAAAATTGAGGCCTCCTTTACTTTGATCCTCAAACTTTCTTTGGATTCTTAGTCTTGATGACTTCTCTGCCACCTTGATCCTTCCATTCCATGCTAAAGTTATAGAGAAGGTTGCATATGTGAAACTTGGATTTCATTTATATTGTTAAGGGGCCTATATGTATCTAACAACCAGACAAAGTTAGCCCTTATGTGTGATATCATTGCATATAAACATAATTCTTTCTAGTCTATCCTTATTCCCTCTATCCTAATTGAACAAATGTGTTTGTACTGTGTTCTCTACATTTTGATTATGGATTGTCTTGCCTCCTTGAATTCAGGCTGTGCCCACACAGTAGTTTTTCGTTAAATTTACCATAACCTTACCTCCTGGAGTGTGGTATCCTCAATGTTAAGGTCTGGTCTGTTCATTTCTGTAGTGTTTATGCTGTTCTTAGAGGAGGACATTATTAGAAGGCGGAGAGACTTATCCTTCCAATTCCGATGGCATACAGATTTATAACTCCTTCCTTCCTTCCTTCTGGAATATATGGCGAGCTTGTATTCTCTTATGATATTTCAAAATTTATTGACATTTGATTACCGGGAAAGTCTGACTGGGTAGGAGCCTATTTTCAGCAGAGGCCCCAGGGAGAAAAGCTCCAAAGTATTACAAAACATTTTTAGAATAATAATTTTACAGTCTTTAAAAAATAATGTAAAAAAAACCCCACAAAAAACAAATGCAATTTAAATAATTATACCAAATTGGACATAATATGAAAACATTGTTAATAGATACAATTTATATGCCAATTAATAGTTGAGAAAGCCATGGGAAATAAAGTGATGAAAGCAAGGAAGTGAGTGGAGAAGGGAGAGTAAGGAGATGTAAGGTATGAACAGGTATTTGTCCACATATAGTTTATCCTGGTGTTGAGCAAAAACAGAGCCAACTTTTGGCAAGGAATTCTTTCAGAATAGTTTTGCAGAGTGGAAGGGAGGGTATTGACCTGAT
Source organism: Protopterus annectens (assembly GCF_019279795.1). Lineage (NCBI taxonomy): Eukaryota > Metazoa > Chordata > Ceratodontiformes > Protopteridae > Protopterus > Protopterus annectens. The sequence continues at coordinate 1,320,246,396 of NC_056746.1, read as the reverse complement.
GGATAGAGATGAGGATTTCCAGGCCTTAGCAACATGGTACAAGTACAAACAACACCCAGTAGATTTGAAGGGTTTGAGGACAGATGTGTTTTTGGTTATTGGATCATTATGACTGACTAAGAACATAGTTACACAGAATGTTGTTTAGAGCTGGTCAAGCAAATGGAATCTGGATAATTTTATAGGTTGCAAGAAACTGGATATATGTTGGTTGATAAAGTAGTTCTGACCAGTTTAGTTTTTTTTAGTGTATACATTGTTGGATTCTGAAAGGGGAATTTGATGAAAATTTAACAACTTTGTTTGTTACAGCATTGCCCAAGTTTTGACTTTTGTGATGCCTAAAGGTTAGTAAGGATGGGCGCACCATAAGGAAATGTGGAAGAGATAAGTAGTGGCAAGTGTAGCTTTATTTGCATTGGTGAGAGTGTTTTTGCCTCCATAAACCATCCCAAGTTTTTTATGAGATTTTTTTATGCACTTTCGTATACCCAGGTCAAATTTAAGATAATCATCCACTCTCATTCCTAATAATTTGCTACGAGAAGTCACTTTAGTGGTTATAGTATTAAAAGAGAAGACCTTAATATTTTTTTTTTTATTTCATGTAGAGGGTTTGGAGGGTGGAGTAGTAGTTTGTTTTTTCAGGGATGAGCATGAGTTGTGAGTTACAAAAGTCATGTTTCAGTTACTGTTAGTTTCCTGAGTAATTTTTTGGAGGTGTGGCACGTTGTCAAATGTGAAAGAGTGTGGAGTCATCGTATGCTCTATTCAGGAGACCTGTTGTGTGGAGGGTGTTGGCGAGCATGCTAAATTGCATTCATCTTACAAATAGGTGGTTGAAATTTAGCACCTCACAGACCAAGGCACTGGCAAGGTATACCTCTATGAAAGATATTTTTTATTGGAATAAACTTGTGCAAAAGCACATGATATTGGTTTCATCATTAGTGTTTGGTTACACTAAAATGTTAGCTGTGTGCCCATACAAAAAATGTTACTTTTAGCAGAAGAGTATTGGAAAGACAGGAAAA